>NC_063191.1:25375801-25675801 GCF_017589495.1 Alosa alosa
TGTGTGTGTGTGTGTGTGCATGCATGTGTGTGCGTTGTGTGTGTGTGTGTGTGTGTGTGTGTGTGTGTGTGTGTGTGTGTGTGTGTGTGTGTGTGTGTGTGTGTGTGTGTGTGCGTGGCGTATTATATTAAATGCATAAAATTCATGTGTGTCCTCAGTGTATACTTGCTGGCTATAATGACCCTGGCTTTGGAGGGGGAAAGTCCATTTAATCAGTTGTGCTGGATATGGGAATGGCTTTCTGTGTGTGTGTGTATGTGTGTGTGTGCGCGCGTGTGTGTGTGTGTGTGTGTGTGTGTGTGTGTGTGTGTGTGTGTGTGTGTGTGTGTGTGTGTGTGTGTGTGTGTGTGTGTGTGTGTAGGGTTGAGGATGGTGTTGGTTTACTACGTTGGCAGAGACCCTGTCACAAAGGCTAGTACATCCTCACAAAAGCTCTGGCGATGTGTGCTCGGGTGTAATTGTTCTGTCTTAACAGCGCTTTTGTTATCGACAACCACTCACAAACCTCCAGCACTTTTACAGGGTAAAACCTTTACATGCTAATCTATTCCACACTTCAGATCCTTTCAGGACATGTCCAAAGATCAAACTGTGAAATGTAGTTTGGAATGCAACCGAATTTCTAACACGTCACTTTCCTCTCCAGATTAAAACTAAAACATTATGTCAGGACTACTAAATCCTTCTGTCCAAATGTATCACTAATAGACTTGATTGATAATAGACGTGAGTTGACTATTACTACATAAATATCACTAAAGGATTGATCCTTGCTACTCAGACGACTAGACTATGGTCGAAATAGACAAACCAAAGTACGAGTTAAGGGTGGAGGCTGACGAAGGTTGGTTAGTAAGGCTATATGGATGTTCTAGTGTTCTTTTTTATACAGACTAAGGAGGAAACACTGGAAAAAAACTCAATTTGTTTTGAAGGGGCCAATTATTTGGGTATATCCTGATTGTGAAGACATCAGCTTCCACATTAAAACATCAAGGACCTACAGCCATTAGTATTTAGTACTGCAGCACCAGCAAGCCATCTTGTTCCATCTGCGTCCCATACAGTGTCAGTGTGTGTGTGTGTCTGTGTCTGTGTGTGTGTCTGTGTGTGTGTGTGTGTGTGTGTGTGCTTGTGAGAGAGAATGTGTGTGTACGTGAAAATGTGTGAAGTACCTGTGTGCGTTTTAAGTGCAAGTGTGTCTTCTGTGTGGGTGGTCTACTTCCCTGTTATACCATGTGAGTGTGTGTGTGTTTGTGTGATCTACTTGTGTGTATCTGTCTGTATGTTCCACTCATGTGTACGGCAGTGTGTGTTTTTGTGTTCTGCTTGTGTGTCTTGCATGTATGTGTGTGTGTGTGTGTGTGTGTGTGTGTGTGTGTGTGTGTGTGTGTTCTGTGTGTGTGTCTGTGTGTGTGTGTGTGTGTGTGTGTGTGCTTGTGAGAGAATGTATGCGTGAAAATGTGTGAAGTACCTGTGTGCGTTTAAGTGCAAGTGTGTCTTCTGTGTGGGTGGTCTACTTCCCTGTTATACCATGTGAGTGTGTGTGTGTTTGTGTGATCTACTGTGTGTATCTGTCTGTATGTTCCACTCATGTAATGCGGCAGTGTGTGTTTTGTGTTCTGCTTGTGTGTCTTGCATGTATGTGTGTGTGTGTGTGTGTGTGTGCCACTCATGTGTACGGCAGTGTGTGTTTTGTGTTCTGCTTGTGTGTCTTGCATGTATGTGTGTGTGTGTGTGTCTGTGTCTGTGTGTGTGTCTGTGTCTGTGTGTGTGTGTGTGTGTGTGTGTGTGTGTGTGTGTGTGTGTGTGTGTGTGTGTGTGTGTCTGTGTGTGTGTCTGTGTCTGTGTGTGTGTCTGTGTGTGTGTCTGTGTCTGTGTGTGTGTCTGTGTCTGTGTGTGTGTCTGTGTCTGTGTGTGTGTCTGTGTCTGTGTGTGTGTCTGTGTCTGTGTGTGTGTCTGTGTCTGTGTGTGTGTCTGTGTCTGTGTGTGTGTCTGTGTCTGTGTGTGTGTGTGTTTGTGTGATCTACTTGTGTGTATCTGTCTGTATGTTCCACTCATGTGTACGGCAGTGTGTGTTTTGTGTTCTGCTTGTGTGTCTTGCATGTATGTGTGTGTGTGTGTTTGTGTGATCTACTTGTGTGTATCTGTCTGTATGTTCCACTCATGTGTACGGCAGTGTGTGTTTTGTGTTCTGCTTGTGTGTCTTGCATGTATGTGTGTGTGTGTGTTTGTGTGATCTACTTGTGTGTATCTGTCTGTATGTTCCACTCATGTGTACGGCAGTGTGTGTTTTGTGTTCTGCTTGTGTGTCTTGCATGTATGTGTGTGTGTGTGTGTGTCTGTGTCTGTGTGTGTGTCTGTGTGTGTGTCTGTGTGTGTGTCTGTGTGTGTGTGTGTGTGTGTTTGTGTGATCTACTTGTGTGTATCTGTCTGTATGTTCCACTCATGTGTACGGCAGTGTGTGTTTTGTGTTCTGCTTGTGTGTCTTGCATGTATGTGTGTGTGTGTGTCTGTGTCTGTGTGTGTGTCTGTGTCTGTGTGTGTGTGTGTGTTTGTGTGATCTACTTGTGTGTATCTGTCTGTATGTTCCACTCATGTGTACGGCAGTGTGTGTTTTGTGTTCTGCTTGTGTGTCTTGCATGTATGTGTGTGTGTGTGTTTGTGTGGTGAATACACCTATTACACCTGTAAACTTTCCAACCGACCCAACTGCAACACCCCCCAGACTACCACCACAAAAGCCTCTCTACAGCCCTCACTCACCAGACCCCTGCAGTAGCTAGCTGCTGAGCGTGGTGCCCACACTTGATCTATTTTAGAAAGGAAATGGGGAGCAGCTGTGATTGGGTTCATATTTGCCCAAATTAATTGTCCATCATTGGTCTGAAATGGGTAAGGGACCCACAAATGGGGCAAAAGGCTTTTCTCATCAAATCTTTCACCTATTTTTCACAACAGGACATTTTTAGCAACTGTCAACAATGTGACCACGAGAATGCACACTCCAGGGACGGTTGGTGGTCTGGGCACAACTGAATAGATTTAAAATCAAACCACATTTTTTATCATAATTACATTTGTTTACTGCACTTTTTCTTCCTAAAACAGCAGTTTGAGAGATTTGTACATCATCTTGTGTCAGAAACATGGCATCCCATCCTATAACAAAGATCCATGATAAACCTCAAATGGCACAGATGCACTGTTAAGGTGGAAACATGCCATCAGTAATCTACACAATCGTTCTACCCCTAAGAACACAATGGAAGCATTGCAGTGATATACTGATCTCAGGCTGAACTGAGTGAGTCATAATGACAAAGAGAGAGGGAAGATACAGAAAGAGAGAGAGAGAGAGAGAGAGAGAAAGAGAGAGATGGTGGGATAGAAAAACCAGCCAACAGAGCACCTTTTAAATAATGCACAGAAGGAGAGAAAAATTAAGAGAAGGAAAGACACAGTCAGAAACAGAGTTAGAGAGAGAGAGTAAGAGAGAGTGAGATAGAGAAAGAGAGAGAGAGATAGAGAGAAAGAGAGAGTGAGAGAGAGCGAGAAGGAGAGAGAGTGTGAGAGAGAGAGAAACAGAAAAAGTGTATGTCTGACAGCAATCAGCACACATGAGTGTGAGTCTCTGGCCTAGTCTATGGAGAGGGCAGTGGGTTGTGACTGCGATGGCAATCTGCAGTGTAAATCATCTCTGCCACAGGGGCGGCACGCCACACTCTTGTTTATCTGCTGGGAAGACGCACCAGCCATCTGATACTACAACAACTTGAACCAGGCTGACTACGGGCAGCATAAGCTGTATGACTTAGCAGAGAACACCATTTAAGATGGTACTTTCAACAACTATTCAACAATGAAACGTTTATCGAGTCAAGAGAGAAGAAGAACTTGGGGCTAATTTTTATTAACTCATGCTCTAGCAGAAGCAAATATGGTCCAAATGTATGTGATTCCTTCACCACCTGCTTATGAACTGATGTTTCATCAATAACGCTACACCTTCAGTTACTAAATCTGCTGGCATACAACAAAGACTATTTAGTGAAACACTTCAGGACATTGATTGAGTGGAGTTTCATGTGCTCTGTAAATATTTGGAGTCTTATACTTATACTTGAACATCCTCTCTTTCCAATGACAAAAAATTGTGAAAACTTTGTTTGTTTGTCTTTGTTTGTTGTTTGTTGTTGTTTTTACCTGACTCTTGTTTGCAGCCACTTTAGCAAACAGTGCCTGGGACACCTTGGCTCTCTTCATTTCCTGCTGAATCTCATCATAGATGGCGGAGGTGATGTCCACCATCGACTCCAGCTTCAGGGGAAGCTCAGCGCTCGGACCTGAGGGCTTGGGCTGGGCCACGTGTCAGGGTCAAAGGTCACCGGAGGACAGGGAACACAAGAGTAAACACATAAGGGTAATATTAGGGAGGGAACCAAAATCCTTCTGAGCCCATGACAGGAAGCTAATAGGGCTTGAAGCATTTGTTAGTGATCTGTGTAGGCCTGAAGGCATTCAGAGAGCCCTGATCTGTGCTGGACTGCCAAGCCATTACAGCCCAATCCGCTGCTATTCTTTTGTAGTATTTGCTTGAGTAATGGCATATTGATTTGTTGTGTGCAGCGGGGGGTTCAGATGTCGTGTTTGAAGTTGCCCTGCAGGCATGGGCAAGTAATCTGGCATTCCCCAGCATAAACGATGGCAAGATAAATGTATACAGACATAATAATAATAATACACAAACTCATTCCCAGAGAGCAAAGAAAGGGCGCTCTGTCCCTGCATCAGAAGGGGCTTTATCTGCCCTGCGTCTAGATGCCGGTTGTGGGTTTGTAGGCAGTGTAAATGAACCATGCACTGACTCCCTCCCTAAGTCGTATTTGGTTAATACAGACATATCTTGATAGGAGCAGAGCCACAACGGCCTGATTTTATTCCCGTCTCTGGGATGTTATCTCAGCAGTGTGTGCAAATGCTGGGTGATCAAACTTCCTTTGAAGGGGCAGGTTCTTGATGCTAGTCAGACATGGCTATACATGGTCCTCAAGCCCTCCTGGGCCCTTGTGTTTAAATAATGTGCAGAAAATTATAATCTAAGTATATACTTTTAATCTAAGTATATACTTTTTTCTGTAGAGACTGGGTACGGGTAAATCTGATCTTGCATGATTCAAAGCAAACAAATCAGAGTTACCCATCCTTACCGAATTTGAGATTTTGTTCTTGTTCTTCCAGATGGATGCCCAGGCATCAGGGGTCAACTGTTCATCTATGGAACGCTCCCACACTTTCTGCACAGGCCAGAAAAACTCCTGATAAGTGGACACATTCACATTCTTCTTCAAATATCCATTGTCAAATTAATGCATGAAACACTTGTTTTTTTTCCACACACTACATGCATAGCAAACTTGACTGAAGTTTGCAGTGTGAAACACATGGAGAATTTGTCTTACACAGTACATGCTACCCACACAATCCCAAACCAGTGTGCGTCTGCTCATGACAAGCACCGTTTAAAGATATTTCACAACAAAATTGCACTAATTCAACTATTTTGCGCTTTTGCCAAACTCATGTGTCGTGACACACTTAATGAAGTATCACATGAAAAGTGTTGGCCCTCAGTCTTGCGGCTGTGTGCTCTTAAGCATTTATGGCTTGGCAAAGAGTGCAGAACTTCCAGCAACACGCTAGCCAGACAATGCACTTTGTTTTCTTATCAGCCAGCCACATTGCCACTTCGTGTCACAACATTTGAGACCAGAACTACATTTTCACAGAAGAAACTTTCACTCAGTCATATGAAACTGCCCATGCAACAGTTCAATACCAAATGATTGACTGACTGGCACTGCAAGACTCTTGCACATTCGATACAGATAACACAAAAAATATGCTTAACCCCAAAACTAAACAAGACAGACAAAAAAAAAGGGGAAGAAAACTGTCTCAGAGAGCAGCCAGAAACACGAAGACAGACAAAACAATCTCTGAGCTGACCGTGGAACAGCCCTGATGCTGATCTGGTATGAAGCTAGCCGATCAGACGCCAGATCTAGAGTCAGTCAGTCCCCCTGTACACAGACTCTGCTGTAGGTTAGGGTGTAACACCCTGTCCACACTGCCAGCGATAACTATAATGATAACGCTAAATAACTAAAGTTTTCAAAACTGCTCTAGTCACTAAGGACAACAATGTCCACACTGCATACTATAACAACAACATGGTGAATGATATCGTCAGGCATCACTTTCGGAGCGATAGTAATGTGAACAGCCAATTGGAATCAGTCAAATTTTAGACATTCAATTATCGAACATGAAGGATATTCCTTAAACTTCCTTTATTGTTGTGTTTTCGTCAGTCTGGATGTTCATATCATTACATTTTGTCTTCATAGTTAGCAATTTGGACAAGCCTATGGGAAGACATCAGAGTGAGGGGGCAGCGAGTTTCGAGGTCAGTACCTGAGAGAGGCGACCCCCACTGCCACCTGAGGGTGGGGTGGGCGGCAGGCCAACGGGTGGGTTCATGGTGCGCTCGCGCTCCTCCTGGTAGATGCGGTCACGCTCGCCCTCGGGCAGGTTGAGGAAGTTTTGCATGGCCTTCAGGTTGACCAGGAGCGACTGGGAGGCTGAGCGGGGGTCCTCTTCTTTCCGTAAGATCTCTGAGAGCAAGCCCTGAGAGTATGAACACACACACACACACACACACACACACACACACATAAATACACACACACACAACAAGAGTGAAGCCCCACACATTAGCCCTTCACATCCACACTCTTCAGACTTTCTGACAACATTCATGCACTAACTCATTCACTCAGTTAAGTCTCCATCTCTCTCACACACACACACACACACACACACACACACACACACACACACACACACACACACACACACACATGTGGACCACCACCCACATGCCCTTCACCTGTGCCTCAGCGTGTTCCACCCACTGAGGGAAGCGCCGTGAGGGCTCTAATGGAGCGTGAGGCTGGCCTGCCGAGCCTGAATGGGCCAGGTGTGTGTGCTGCTGGGAGGGCGGGATGGGAGACCAGACCCATCCCAGGGGCCCACTGCCCCCCCCCCTGAGCCCCACATCAGATTCAAAGAGCCATTTCTGGCTTCAGGAGCTGTCTATTACAGCCATTTGTATGTGTAAGAGTGTGTGTGTGTGTGTGTGTGTGTGTGTGTGTGTGTGTGTGTGTGTGTGTGTGTGTGTGTGTGTGTGTGTGTGTGTGTGTGTGTGTGTGTGTGTCGAGTGCGTGCAAACTTCTGTATTTTGCTTTTTGATTTGAGTTTGATGTGTCGGTTATAAGCTGACATGACAGTTTGAATGGCCTCATGTCAGCTTATAATCGACTTTGTTTGTGGAAATTGTTTGTTGATAGCAGTGACGTTTGATCTGTCGGCACTTGACTTGGAAAGACTCCCACAGCTCCCCATAAATCATAACACTTGTTGTAGTCAATATAACCAAAGAGATGCTTGCAATGTAACTGAATCAAGAAATTTAATTCATTTTTAATTACAAAGTTGAAATATTTTAAAAGCATAACATTCACTCAGTCCCCCCAGTGCTGGACAAGCCTCCCTTCTCTTGTGCTAACCTGTGTGCGGTTAAAAGCCACTCGTGCGAACACCGCCTGTGACACGCTGGCCCTCTTCAGCTCGTCCCTGACCCTCTGGTAGATATCGCCGGACACTTCGGAGGCGGACGGGTTGCAGCCGGGGTCGCCGGGCCCTCCATTGCCGGCCTTGGAGGAGCGCGGCAGCGGCGGGTGGTTGAGGAACTGCTGGTTGAGCGCCTGTGGGTGCTGGTGGGCCAGCAGGCGGCTGACAGCCAGCTGCTGGTTGATGAGGTGGGTTATGGTTTGGGTTGCTGCCTGCAGACCAGCCGCGGGCTGAGCTGGGGGCAGAGCAGCAGGGCCGGAGTGGCCAGCAGGGGCTGCAGCCGGAACCCGGGGGCCAGCCGGGGCACCTGGTGGCGGGAGGGGGGCTGTGGTGGAGCCGCCCGCGGGCTTACAAGCTGCTGAGGCTGCTGCTGGTGCTGGTGCTGCTGCTGCTGGGACGATGCCTGCTGCTGGGACGATGCCTGCTGCTGCTGCTGCTGGTGCTGCTGGTGCTGCTGGTGGGAGGAGGGCGGTTGGGATGAGTTTGGGGGCTCGGAGAGGGACGTGCCTTTTAGGAGGCCGCCAGGGCCGCCCAGGGGGCCGAGCTGAGCCAGGCCGGCCAGGTGAGGAGGAGGGCGCTGGCCCAGGATGCAGAAATCAGCCAGGCTGTCACGCTCCACTGCAGAGGGGAAAGGAGAGAGAGAGAGAGAGAGAGAGAGAGAGAGAGAGAGATACAAAGAGATAGAGAGAAAGGGACAGATATGAAAGAGAAATGGGAAGAGAGAGAAAGAGAAAGAGTGTGAGAGAGAAAGAGAGAGAGAGAGAGAGAGAGAGAGGTCTCAGGCTGTGGTCATCCACTCAAAACCATCATTTCTGTTCAATCAAAGAACTGATGGGGAACACACACACAGCTGTCCTGTCCTGATGACACATCGTAACCAGCAAAACAACTCACCTTTGATTTCAGAGTTCTCTCGTCCTGACCAAATCTTCTCCAGGTAATCCCCTGCTTCACACAAGACAACATCCACATGGCACACAATAAATACACACAGTCACTTTCCTCCATGGCACATGTGGAGAAGACCTCAAACTCATAACCCCATCATGCACTCAAAACTTTGATTGACACACTAAAGACCCAATAAGATCCACCACACTTGGGGGGCAATCACATCTGGAGGCCCCCACACGCACCCTCACTGTCTGTTTTCCACAGAGAGGCACGGAGCAGAACTAATAGTGGAGGCGCTGGTGTAACTTAACACTGCTTACTCTGTCAGCGTGCCGAGGATCTCTTTATTCTCCCGCAGCTTTCTCTCTCTCTCTCTCTCTCTCTCTTTCTCTTTCTCTCTCTCTTTCTTTCTCTCTGCCTCACTCTCTCTCTCTCTTTCTTTTTTTTTTCTCTCTCTTCTCTCTCTCTCTCTCTCTCTCTCTCTGCCTCTCTCTCTCTCTCTCTCTCACACTCTTTGACTGCGCTTGGGGTTTGGGGGCCACTTTGATCTGGCCTACTGTGTAATTATGTCGCTTTCGGGGGGCAAAAAAGACGAGGAAATTGTCATAGGCATTTTGAAGCTAAGCGGCTTAAACAGACGAGCTCTGAGACTGCCATCTGCAAGGGCCCTGTTTTCTTGGACCCCCTGGGGTTCTGCTGGCCAGGATAGGTGGTTTCCATTAAAGCCATAGCAGTGATTTCTCTGCACTGTACTGTTTAAAGAGTCAGGATATACAAAGATAACTAGTCACACAAAGCATGAAGCCCCTAGCCTTTCATTATAAAAAAAGTATCATTATCAACACCATTGCTGTATAGCCTCAGAAGTGACTGCCTTGTGTGGTATTGCACTGACCACCGTTTCATATCACTTACATTGAGTCTAAAGTTGAACTGAAAAGAGCTGCATCTAAACTGAATCAAGGTAACCCTAATTCTACTAGTTTAGAGGTTAAAAATCTTACCTTTGATCTTCTTGTATTTCTTATACCAACGGCCAAACTCTTGGCACTTTGCGGTGGAGACGTTGGCATAATAAGAACTATTCACAATAGAGGAAATCATACTCTGTTGAGAGAGAGGGGGGTAAGAGGAATGTTATTAATGGCTAACAAACAAGATGGAATATACAAGTATCTCTGAAAAAAAAGATAAGATAAGATAAGATTCACAAAACATGCACAAGCACACACACAAGGAGAAACAGAAAGCCACACACATATGCTTGCAATTCATATAAGGATCAACACCCACACACACACACACACACAGCCCCACTGAAACACAACACGTACACGTGCATAAATCTCACAAAGTGCACTCTTAGATGGAGTGGAACACTTGCCATAAGGCAAGGCACACATGGGCACACACACACAGACATATGGTATAAACAAGGTGCCTACACACGCACACACACACAAACAAACACACACACACTCACACAAATAAACAAGGTGCCTACATGCGCACGCAGACACACACATACACACGCACACACACAAACAAGGTGTCTACACACACACACACACACACACACACACACACACACACACACACACACACACACACAAACAAGGTGTCTACACACACTCACACACACACGCGACACACAATAACACACACCACACACACACGCACACGCACACACACACACACATAATAACACACACGCTACAACACACACGACACAATAATAATAATACAATATCGCACACACAATACGACATTACCCTTTATTAGGTATGTGTGTGGGCTGGTGTTACTTGTGAGAGAGGGCACTCCTTGGCCACACAAATAAACAAGGTGCCTACATGCGCACGCAGACACACATACACACACACACACACAAACACACACACACACAAACAAGGTGTCTACACACACACACACACACACGCTATCACACACAATAATAATAATACAATATTAATATCATCATAATAATAACACACGCTACACATAACCCCTTAATAGATATGTGTGTGGGCTGGTGTTACCTGTGAGAGAGGGCACTCCTTGGCCAGTGTGCTCTGGTTCATCTCCTTCAGCAGCTCTTTGAGGGCGTTCCTCACTGTGGCATGGTTCCACTGCTCTGATGGCAGGTCCTCTAGCTTGGCAAAGCTTTGGACACATACACACACTATCACTACCTACTACAATGCTTTGTGCCCACACACAATACAACACAACACACTTCCTGATCAACAACACTCCCTGATCAACAGCTCGCAACTTGGTACTCAGCAACCCCCCCCCACGTTAAGTAAACCGGTGTGTATGCCCGTCATGTCGCCGAAGGTAAACACACATAGATGACATGTGGCAACACAATAACGTGCAGCCATCCCCCTCTCATCTGATGCCCCGTTGTTTATCTCTCTGCCCGTGACTCGCGGGTAAACTGCAATCAGTGGCCATGAAAGGGCGCTTTGAGGATCTCAGATAAAAGTGCTGCACTCTATTCTGCCTGCCTGGCGCCATGCCAACCTAGTGCCACTTTAGTGTTGCTCACCTAGTCAAAGACTACAGCTGACCTGAACTGCACGCCAGTGAACGATGGAAGTGGAAGTGAAGCTAAATGTCATATTGATCTAAGATAAAGTACTACATGCCTTTTATGTTGGGGGAAAAATGTGTTGCCTCATGGTCATACTTGGACTAATAGACTAATAGCATCAGCATTTCTAGTACCTTTACACATCTATACCAGTACTCATATGATTCTGCTACCATCAAGTAGAATTTATAAAGGGTAATAAAGTGCATATTATTAGACTGTATTTTTATACATAAAGTCACCAATGGGGGTCTGCATTAACTATTAACTGATATGCGCGATTGTGGGTTACACTGTACCAACATTACTACCCAGTGCCTGCCAGCGGGGACACTGACCTCTGACCTTTCCAAATGTTTAAACACAATAATTTGGAAAATGTGGCAATGGCTTTAACTGATGTGATGAGTGAAGTTGTGGGTTACTACTAAAGATTCTAGAGCGGAGCTCTGTTCTAGAATCTTTGGTTACTACTTTCCGGTGGCTGTCAGCAGGGACACTGACCTCTGCAGCTGAATGCGCAGCGTGACCATGTGGTAGACGTCCAGTAGCATGTCGGCCACAGTGGCCTCAGGGGCGTCCGTCAGGTAGTGTATGGGGAGGGGGTTCCAGCGGCCCACCTTTATAATGCCTACGGGGGGAGGGGGGGGCAGAGAATTAATGAGCAGGGAAGAGAGATACACAGACAGAAAAGGGAATGGAATATTATCATATATGAAATAGGTTTGGAGAGAGGAAGAAGGATAGAGAGGAAGGGAGGGAGGAACAGAATGGGATGAAAGAGGTAGAGAGAAGGAAATTGAGAAGGAAAATAAGAGGGGGAACTTCATTGATGACCGAGGAGAGGAAAGGAAGAGACATAAATAAACAAGGCAAGACAGGGAAGCACCAAATACAAAGTAGATTAGGAGAGAGAGAAAGGGAGAGAAGGAGAGGGAGGAAATGACAATGAATGAGAGAGTGAAAGAGTGAGAGAGAGAGAGAGAGAGAGAGAGAGAGAGAGAGAACAGCTAAGGGAGAGAACTTCATTATCCCCAATTTGTGTCTCCTGCGTCTTTCCTAACTCGATCTGTGATTCCATTACATCATGAGTCCAGTGCCCAGACCTCATCACACACACACACACACACACACACAGACACACAGACACACATACACACACACACACACACACACACACACACACACACACACACACACACACACACACACACAGCCGCAAGGAAGCCCATTCATCCCATTCATCCAACCCTGCACAAGCATCTGAATGAAGGAGGAGAGACGGGGAGAGGCCTCCATCCCAGCAGCGCGTGAACACACGCCAAACAGAAAGAAAGATGTTCAAAGAGACATAAAAAAACAGATAGTACCAAGTTCCTGTGCTGAACAAATATGTTCATGTGTGGCCCTGACGCACTATTCAAATCAAAATTTAGACGATAAGGGCCAGATGATGGAGTTATCTGTGAATGAGAACTTAAACAATAGATATCTCTCTCTCTCTCTTTCTCTTTGTTTGTATCTCTCTCTCTTTCTCTCTGTCCCTTGAACAGTTCATCCCTGACCATAAACTAGTCAGGGGGAGGTGGGGACAACAGACCCAATGATAAGCCTCTTATCTATTAAAGTCTTATCAGTGGAAGAGACACCTGACACGCAGGCAGCCAAGCGTCCATCCCACTCAGCTTAACTCCCAGGGGTGCGGTCAGGCCATTTTACAGCAGGGAGACGTGCAAAACACCCACAAAAACCCCACCCCTCAACACACTAATACACACACACACACACACACACACACGGTCAAACACACACACACACACACACACACACAACAGACAATCGACAACAAGGACAGACAGTGGTGACGTCACGATTAATGGTTGGCCATAAAAGCATGTCAATGATTGTTTGATGAACCCAAATTGACTGGCTATAAATGCCTCGTAGTGTCATGTTGCAAGGCCTATGGAGAATCGCCTGCAGGGCTCCAGCGCAGACGACACTTGGCGCTTGCACTCTTGTGCACAGCAATCTACCTATGGCCTTGACACAGAATTTCATTCTGGCTCGCTGATGTAAGTTATATTATAGTGGTCAGTGTCAGTTGAATTAAAGTAAATGCACTATACAAGTCTACACTAGCAGACAAATCAAAACATCAGAACCAATCAGAACAGAGATGGGTGGGGCCGGAAAAAAAGTTTGTTTTTCACAGGTGCCATGGAGATGGCCAACAAACAGAGCTGGTCTTAACAACAGGGCCAGATGAATCCCAAACACTGCCATCAATACGACAGTAGACCGGTGAGAAGGGATGTGAGGCCGCCTCAAAACCTTTCCTTTCAGGTCCAACACTCTCGTCACACCCTCATCACAAATGTGTCCAACATTTTTGTGAGCACACCTCCTCCAATCTTGGGAGTCATTGCAACTTCACGGCAGAGTGTGAAGTCTCACTCTTGCTAACACTTGATTGAGGCTGTGTTGAAGCGTGCTCATCTAAGGGAAAGGACATGGGGGGGGCAGAGGTGGCATGCCATCAGATAAAGGATCTCGGAGGTTTCGGGGGAGCCACCAGTACCCATCAAATATGTATGAGCTGGGTAACTCATTGAACGCGCTCTATTTATTTCCAGATGTTGCAGGCATTGTTAAGAGGTGCGCATACATGTCAACTGGACCCTCTAGCACTTGAATTATTTAACCCGCTGTTTTTTGAAGGCACGCCACACATAAACAAGCACACTTTCATTGGCACGCAAAAACACACACACACACACACACACACACACACACACACACACACACACACACACACACACAAAAACCAAGCCACATCCACCCACACAAAAGAACAAACATATACATTTATAAACACACCCCAACAAACACAAACATTCACACAACCGCACACATGAACAAACAAAAAAATCTATGAGCAAAAACAACCTCCATGGGGACACAAATAGCAAGGTGGAAAAAAACACATAAAAATAAAATAAAAGGCTCATCGCACACTTTGCTCCCCCATCACACCCCACCAAGAAACTCCCACCGATTCTGGCACACACAAACACATGGGCCCTCTTACAGACTGGTGCTGGGAAATCTAAACAATGGTAATCCCATTACTACACTCTAAATTAGACCCAGGCTAACTTTGAATCCTTTCCTCCTTCTCCCCGCATCTGTCTAACTAATGTCACGGACTGCAGGTTCCACCCTTTCATGTGTCAGGCATCACTGGCTGGCTACAGTGCGCAGGGTGACAAAGCTTGGATAAGAGTTTGTGTGTGTGTCTGAAGGTGAAGGACTGAAGGTGAGGCACGGCCTTCTCTGTTTGGAAAGTCAGGTTAGAAAACAAAACAGGAAAAAAATCAAAGTCTGACTCTGTTTGCCTGTGCTATCTGATCCTTGGTATAGATCTGCACTGTGATTGTTTTTTTTAAAGAAACCACACAAAAAAATACACAATATGATTCATCACATTCTTCAGCTCAAACTCAACAACTTTCTACTGAACTTTTCCTGACCATGGAATAAACCTATTCCCCCATAATATGGTAATTATTTTCCGATTCATCAATTCAAGCCGAACTCCTAAAAAGCCCAAGCAGCATACGGGATCTCGGGGAGGATTTTCCCAGTAGGGGCCTCCCTGTGACCTACTGCTCAGCGCTGCTCGGAGGGCCAGTGTGCCTGTTATTATGTCAAAAATGAAGTCTTTGTGATGTCTTTCCAAAGTCTTGTAATTTCTTTCTTTGCATGTGTAATTCTGTACTATTTCCAGAGGCAGACCCCCCTTAGCTCTAAAGAAGACAGGAAAAACTATTCAGACAGATGAAGACAATTTGAGTATTCTAGCCACTCCTCTCTCTCTCTCTCTCTCTCTCTCTCTCTCTCTCTCTCTCTCTCTCTCTTTCTCTCTCTTTCACGGCGGCTGTCTCTCTGCCTCTGTGTGTGTATGTGTGTGTATATGTGTGTTCACAATGTCTGTGTTTATGTTGCATGGTTAGCCATGATTCGAGGGGGCATGTCTGGTTTCCTCATTGTCTGGTTGTGCAATGCTGAACGCACGCAGCCACAGACAGGGCTCCGTCCAAAGGACTTATGGGATACAAGGGGGCCACACTGACCACTACGTTCCAAGAGACAGCGAGAGAGAGAGAGAAAGAGAGAGAAAAAGAGGGGAGAGAGAGAGAGAGAGAGAGAGAGAGAGAGAGGCCCAGTAGCCAGCTTGTCCACCAACCAAAACGTGTCTTAATCAGCACCAAACAGAGTCTCACACACAGGCACAAATAGTCAGACTTTCACAACATTCAAAATGACATTCTACATGCCTACCAATTTGGGCCTCACTGACCGACTTAATAAACTCAACAGGCCTGAATGACTCCATATGTAGGCAGAGTCCATATCCCATGGACTCCATGGCTTTGTAATGATGTGATGTGTTAGTCTGTATTTCACTCACATACACTGAAACTGTGGTAAATTCATTAATGAATCATTTTTAACTCCGCTGGAGCCGGCCTTTTGTGTCTTTTTTTGTGCAGGAACAACTATTGTTCCCACTAGCACATTAAAATTCCTCTTCCCGATACTGCCCTTTCATGTGGCTGGCTGGTGGCTTGGCTTGGTTATTTGTGTACCCATCCACACACACACACACACACACACACATACACCATACACTCAGACACATGCATGTGCTCATACTCCCTCACAGACTCACATACACACACACACTTACAGTACACACAAAAACACCCCCATGTACATATGTATCCTCTCACACACAGAAACCATACAAGTAAATGTCCCCAAGTACACTTGAAAACACACATACAAACACACACACACACAAACACACACATATTCATAATAAACTCAAATGTGCACACTATCATACTGTATGTATGTACATGTGCAGTATATGCAGTATTTCAACAAACACACAAATGCTGCATGGCCATTCCTGTGTATGGCCACACAAACTTAGGGGAAGGTGTGTGTGGTGTGTGTGTGTGTGTGTGTGTGTGTGTGTGTGTGTGTGTGTGTGTGTGTGTGTGTGTGTGTGTGTGTGTGTGTGTGTGTGTGTGTGGAACGGGTGGGGAAACCCAGTGAGTGCATGAGTCAGAGTGACCACAGATCTCTACACTGTCATGACCAATCTCCCCGAACCCCAGCGCATTTACGTGCGCTGGGAACCCGAGGTGTGGCGCGGGGACAGCGCTGGCCAATTATGGTCCTCTCCTGTCACAGGGATGATGTAAAAAAGCTGAAGATTTAAAGAGTGGCCAAGGGGCCGTTCTTCAGTGTGCGGTGCAGACCCTGTCATTAGGCGTGTAAAAGCCTGTGATGAGGTGCAGACCAGTGATGAGGGATGAAACCTCACCATGAACAGGCATATCTGGCTGGGAGGAGGACAAACAGGAGGTTTGAGCCCCCTCAAAACACCCCACCTACCCTTACCACCACCCCAATCCACATATCCAGTATGAGAATTATTTTTCTCATATCATGTCTAGCTATTTCAAAACTATCTGAGAGCATTATTATCAAATCACAATCATTGGTAAATTTAGACTCGCAGGTTGGAATTATTTTCTTATCCCAAAAAGTAGCACGATTTCTTGTCAAATTTCAGTCGTTTAAAATGCTATTCATTCAAGGGACATTATCATGTCACAGTTTTCACCAAAGCATGTCTGACACTCGTTTAGTGCACTAACACAATGGCACTTAAACTTAATTGCGCATGTAACATTCCGGAATGTTAGTGTGTGACCTGCCGTGTCAGGCTATCTGACCTTACATGGCTCGCTATCAAGAGCGGCCGGGCAACAATGCATTCTTACAGTAAACTGTCACCGCTGTTCACCATCTGAGGCCTTAAAAAGTACAGGTCTGACCATACTTGTCTATAAAAGCACCCAGACCTTTATAATTGAAATAAACAATATCGCCCAGCTAATTACTGGCCAGGCTAATTAAGGAACGCCAGTGGTACCAAAGGAACGGCTTAAGTATAGCGCTGGGAGAGAGCTATGCGGGACACAATTCAAACAGGGAGAAAATAGCTAGGACTCTGTGTAATTTTGGTCGTGAACCACAGAGGAAAAAATGTATAATTTAAGCCAGAAATTATTCATTTAACATAAACGCTTATTTTAAAAAACAAAAAGTGTTCATTTGAGATTTGGGCTTTTTTTCCTTGTCTATTTGTGTGAGTGGGACCTAGCGTGTACGTGTGCACCCGCGTTTGTCCCTGTGTGTGTGTGTGTGTGTAAGAGTGGGGTGTGGGGAGAAACAAAGAGGTAGAGCACTTGAGGACTTCAAATTAAACCTTTTTTCCCCTTCTCCATTCCAGGACAGTTTGGAGTGTGTGTGTGGGAGAGGGTGTGTGTATACATCAAGTTTGTATACACCTCACTTCGGCCCTCCTCTCCTCTAGTGTTGTTTGATAACAATCTCAGCTTTCTCTCTGCTGACCTGTGGCACACAGGAGTGTCTCTCTTTCTCTCTCTCTCTCTTTCTGTCTTTCTCCGCGACGGCTCTCTGCCGTTTGTTTTCTTGTTTTGCGCTGTGTTGTTTAGTCTGCGTGCCTCTGTGGGTTCTGAGGCTTTCGGGGGGTCTCGCTGTGAAGCCTCGCCGTGCAGACAGGGGACCTGGCTGACCTGGCCGCTGCTGAGCAGCCTCGGTCAGCTGAGAGCGCCAACGCCAGGCGCCGATGGGTGGGCTACAGACAGCTTTTATTTCCCCTGTGTGGTTACAGACCCTGTTAAGGGTTCAGAGTACTCGCTTCCTTGTGACTGCAATTGTGTTTTCATGGCTTTTTAAACCACCCATAAAGGTATGGCTATCACACCGTGTGGCCCTGAGGGTTTTATGATGAATGAGTAATTAATTTTTATGTGGTTTATTAATAACTAATCTACTATCATAAATTAATAAGACTCTTATCATGGAGGTTAGTGGGGAAATGATATGATATCATTAGGGTAAATGGTAACTGAGATATCTTCAAAGGAACGATTTGGAAATTAATTTGAATATTTTGTTACTTGAAATGTTGAAACGACAAAAAAAATGTCTTGGGTTTGTGGCTCTGACCTCAAGAAACTAGTAAAGTCTGGGGCACTGGAACGAGATGAGGAACAGTCACATCATATGCCATAGAGTTATTTAAGAGTTACCCAGATTTACATCCAACTATAACATGACTATTATGAGACACATAATCAAGGCTTATTTCATGCTAAGCAGGTGATTTTCACTACAAGCCACTGATGGTATGCACATAAAAAATGTGTTTATGAAAATATGTTAGCTTAGCTGAGAGCTGAGATACAATTTTATGGATTTTCTCAGAGGGAGTCGATTCAGCATGACCTAAATTTTACCTCAAAACACAAGTAGAAAACAAATAACGAAAATAAGTGCATCGATAAACAAACTCCATTTGCACCGACTTGTGAGGTAGGCCGAGTGGTCTTTTGTTTTGTTTCTGTGGATCCACTTGAAGCAATTGGCTGTTTCAAATGGTCTGCATATTTTGTTGGATACAAGCAAACTCCTTGGTCTTTCCAGAGATGACAACCATGTGTACAACAATAAATTACAGACTTATTATGTTCCTTCTCAAGGCTGCTTTCTCATAAACATTCTCTCTCTCTCTTTCTCTCTCTCTCTCTCTCTCTCTCTCTTACACACACACACACACACACACACACACACACACACACACACACACACACACACACACACAAAACACACACACATACTGTACAATCGCATAAAGGGCATTAAGAGCAGACACAAAAATACACAATTATTTGCTCCATCAAAGTATTGCATTCTTTCCTCCTCCAGTTGGCCCTGTCCTTTTGTTCTTTAATGACTTTTTCAGACTGTCTGTGATTCAGTGGTGTTTAACAAATGGCCCTGCTCTCCCCCTACAGTGGAGTCGCTGGCAGTCTCCACTACATCATGCCTCTTCCTCCTGTCAGCAACAGTGTGGGCGTCCTCCTCTGACTCGTTTGAAGACAGTTCCACTCAGTGAAGTACTGTATCAAGTACATTTGGAACGGGCAAATGTCAATCTTGGAGAAAGTTTTCTTTTTTGTCGACTCATGGCAAATTAAGAGGTTTTAATGTTCACTTCGACGTGGAGTGAGTAAATACTAAATAGCTCCTTCAGACACCACTAAATGCCTACAGCCATGTTTCTCTAAATGAGTGAACGGAATACTCTGGAAGAAAGGCTCAATTTGGTATAAGTACATTCATAGAAAAACATGCTATATGGAGAATTTGACGATTATTTGTATTTTTTTTTACTAATCCTTTTACACATTTTTTGAGTGTGCATGGCCAGCTAAAAAAAAAATCACAAATCAAAAATATCTGTGAATAACTGGAAGATGGTAGTTTGCTGTAAAGGTATAAATGAGGGTTTAAGGATTCTAAAGATTGTCTTTGAAGAATGTTATAAATGTTTCCTTACATTTCCTTTATAGAGGGGTCATTTAAGACTAGTTTGACAGTCTTTGCTTTTCATAAGCCCTCAATCAGACACTGTGTGTCAAGGAGGAGACCTTGGAATTTAAACGATTCAATGGGGAGCATTAAGAAATAAAGAAAGAAAGAAAGAAAGAAAGAAGGGAAGAAAGAACAAACGAAAGAAAAGACAGATAGGAGGAAAGCTTTATTTTCGCTGACAAGCGCCTGGAGAGACAGTGTATATGCCTGTGTGTATATGCCTGTGTGTATATGTGTGTGTGTATGTGTGTGTATGCCTGTGTGTATATGCCTGTGTGTATGCCTGTGTGTGTATGCATGTGTGTGTATGCCTGTGTGTGTATGCCTGTGTGTGTATGCATGTGTGTGTATGCCTGTGTGTGTATGCATGTGTGTGTATGCCTGTGTGTGTATGCCTGTGTGTGTATGCTTCTGCTCCTGACAAATCGGAGTTGAGCTGGAGGAGGTGTCTCACCTTGCGCCTGGGCGGCGGAGCTGTGGGAGTAGCCCAGCGCCAGCAGAGCGGTCTCCACCAGCTGGGTGAAGAGGATGTCCTTCCTGACCAGCACAAACTCAGCGTGCTCCTCGCGGCCCTCGCTCTCCGACACCAGCCCACCTGACTCCATCTGCTCCACCACACAGAAGACTGGGATCATCAGGCCTGAGGAAGAGAGAGCAAGAGTGGAGGGAGGGGAAGAGAGGAAGGAAGAGAGAGAGAGAGAGAGAGAGAGAGAGAGGAAGGGAGAGAGAAGAGAGAAGGGGGGAGAGAGAAAGGTGAGGGAGAAGAGGAGAGAAGGAAGGTGAGTGAGAGGAAGGGGGGAGAGAGAAATGGGAAGAAATGATATGGAAGACAGAGGAAGAGAGAGGTGAGTGAGAGGAAGAGGGAGAGAGAGAAAATGGGAAGAGATGGAACAGAGAGGAAGAGAGAGGGAAGTAGAGCCAAAGTAGAGGGAGAGGGAGGGAGAGAGACAGAGAGAAATGGAAGGGAGTCAAACAGGAGGAAGAGTGAGGAAGAGAGAGATGAACAAGAAGAACAAGAGAGAGGAAAAGAGAGAAGAGAGGGACCAAGAAGAAGAGAGAGGGAGAGAAGAAAGGGTTGAAAGACTCCATGATTGTGGCCTTTGATCTTACTGAAGCTTAGAGAATTAAGCACAGCTCCTCCGCAATATATATTTCACTTGCAGGGCTTTCTATTTAGAGTAGCTTGTATGGGAACAGTTTTTTCTTGACTTTTATGTACCGTCCCGACTCTTAGTTCAGACTACAGTTATGAGCATCACAATATTACTGTTGTGAAAATGGATACATATTGCACCTGGACCATTATATCTAATATACCGGTATTAATATAATGGTGAAGATGGAAATAGAGGGCATCTCTTAGTACAGAATGTTATTTTATTCGCACATCTGAAATCGTGTGCAACATTAAATTCAATGAGTCTTGTTTCCTGGTATAATTCATTAAAATGAGCATATTTTCTCCCTCACAAAACACTGAACTGGTTTGAAGCTTTACACTACATCCGGATGAGCTTCACCCAACAATAATTTTCCAGTGAACTGACCCACATACCGTATTGAGATCGGGCAGAATGAAATTACCCTGGCCGTTACGTAATGCGCAACACTGTTCATGCTCACTGTCAAACTGCTCAGCCCGACTTTCTTGACGTTAGTTTCTGTGGGCTTGTATCTGTGCAGATCATGCGCATCATTTGTGAACATGAGAAATCAAGCTTGGTGCAGAGAACGGAAAAAAGGCGAACCCAGCAAATGCATCTGAAATAAAAACTCTGACATAAGCAGCAAACCAAACAAAAAAACTAAACAAAAACAAGCCCTCAGGAACAAATGATTGAAGTAGCTAACAGGAACTGTGGTGGTGGTATCTAATGGGTTTCAGAACATTATCTTTAACAGAAGTAAACCTGAATGTAACCTCCAGGTTAAATGACATGTATAATGAAATGTAGAACAATTAATCTAACAATTAATTAAATCTAACAATCTAACAATTACTTCTGCAACACAAATTTGATCATATCCATCTACACCATTAAGTTTTAGGAAACAAAAAACTTAAACCATATTAAGAATATTACATGCTTACTTTTGCTTTACACTACTAAGTGTAAGTGTCTTGACCAATTTTTAGAGTTTAGTAATTTCTTGATGTTAGTGTGAATGATGGAACAGTATTGATCTCTACTGTTGGTGGGCTTATCTCAACCTCAGACCCTTTCATTAAAACATGGGAGTCACACCCTAAACTACTGCCCCTAAATATCCCCATGAGAATCACTGCCATTTGCCTACCACACACACACACACATCAACCCCACCCCAAACTGAACACTCTTGCACGCACACACACACACACACACACACACACACACTTAACCACACCTCCATTCCACACTCAACTTTCATGAGTACTTCTCCCTCTCCCTCTCTTTTTCTCCTTCATGTTTTGCTCAGAAGGCCTTCTGCTAGCTAGCAATTAATTAGACCTCCAAAGGCATGAGGGACTGAAAGCATTAGGCAAAACCCCAGTTCTAATAATACGAGTAGAACTGCATGCAATGCCACACACACACACACACACACACACACACACACACACACACACACACACACACACTCTCACTCACACACACACACACACACACACACACACACACACACACACACACACACACACACACACACACATACACAAACACACACGCTCATGCACATGCTCACTCACGTTCTCTTGTTTTAATCAGTCAATTCCTATATTTCTATTTCCTTCCCATTAATCATCTGGCCTCCCAGTCTGGAATGCTCTTATGGAGTGAATTACAGACTGGAGGCCTGAGCCAATTCAAGTAAGTGAATTTCCCCCAACAGGGAAATATAACTGTCAACACAGCGCAGCTCCCTGCAGCACTCTCTCTCTCTCTCTCTCTCTCTCTCTCTCTCTCTCTCTCTCTCTCTCTCTCTCTCTCTCTCTCTATCAGTCCTTTAGGTCTCTCTCTCTCTCTCTCTCTCTCTCTCTCTCTATATATATATATATATATATATATATATATATATATATATATATATATATATACATATATCTCCTCTACTCTCCTGCTCCTCTCTCTCTCCATTCCATCTGTCTGTTGCGTCTCTTCCGTAACACCTTTCCCCCTCTCTCTCTTCAATCTCACCCAAAGGTTTCAACTGAAGGATACTGGAAAATGATGTACACGGTACACGGTGCTGTATGTGCCTGTATGTGTGTGTGTGTGTGTGTGTGTGTGTGTGTGTGTGTGTATGCCCAGTCTCTCTCTCTCTCTCTCTCTCTCTCTCTCTCTCTCTCTCTCTCTCTCTCTCTCTCTGTGTCTCTGCTGTGTGTGTGTGTGTGTGTGTGTGTGTGTGTGTGTGTGTGTGTGTGTGTGTGTGTGTGTGTGTGTGTGCAGCTGTGTGGGTGTGTGGCCCACTCCTCAGAAACTCCTTTGTGGTCTTGCGGAGACACTTTGGAGTTTCCTCTGCCTGAGCCCAACCCGTCATTAACCAACCATCTACCAAAGCTACCAGGGCCTGGGAATGGAACTCTACCTCCCCCCCTCTCTCTCTCTATCCTTCCATACCTTTCTCTCCAGCCTAATTCCCTCTGTCCCTCTGGTCTTATCCCTAACTATGTGTTAGTGGTTTGAATGAGAGTGGTGACATAAGGGAAGGATGTTGATTCCATGATATCAGTGAGTGTTTGTCCTCCTCGGCGGAGACAAACTGTCATGTGTCATGAGGGGTGGCTCGCATTGCTGCGCGTGAATTCAGGGGCAGGACGGAATTGCTGGGAATTCCAAAAATTTGTCTTGATCCAATCAGCCTCATCATGCAACTCTCACAGAAGAGGAAGGGGTGGGGGTGGGGGTGTCATAGAGTGCAGGACGATTCAACAGACATGTGGACAAACACACACGCACTCACACACACACACACACACACACTCACACAGACACAGACACACAGATACCCACACACACACACACACTGTACAATGTACACATAAACGCAGGCACATGCATGTGTGCACAGACAGACAGACAGACACACACACACACACACACACACACACACACACACAGGAACATATAGATTATTTTAATCTAGCGATCAATGGGGAATAGGTCTCTGTTCTACAGCCCTTTTCTTCCACAGTGAGCTCTGTGTTACAGTATGTGTTATGAGCTCTGTGTTGTGTAGTTTGTCTGGCACTGCTCTGGCCACAGGTTCAGACACATCCATACTACATATGGCCATCCACTCTGGATGTGACAGTGGGCCTTGATGCCCATATAAAAGATTAGAGGAGACTGCAGCAGCTCAGGATACCCAGACAGAGAGCTGCAACGCTACTACTGGGTGTGCTACCACCGAAGCCTATTGGTCTAGCATAGGAATTAACACTTGTAAAAGACTTGTAATGAGACTGTGTATGACACATTGTTAAAGCCACTGTTTACTGTTAAAGGCCTGGGACTTCAAACGCTTCTGTTGTGTGTGGAGTCTTTCATTAGCCACTGCGGCTAATGACTTCTAAAGTCTGCTTTTATTTCATCTCTTTATTTCTCAATGTTCACTTTTAAATAGCCAAACTGAATCTTACAATATAGTTGGGATATAGTTGGGAATTGGGATACCTCTAGTGTCCTTTATTTGTATAGCAAGTAGGAGGTTCATTCTATAATTCTATTTTCAAACTTCAATATGTTACACAGTGAACAGTAACACTATAATCACTTTGAAACATAAAACAAATGAAAGTAACAAAAACATATCTGCCTTTATAGCAGCGAAGCGGCGGTCATATAGGTTTAGTCAGATTTTTTTTTTTTTTTTTTTTTTTTTTTTTTTTTTTTTTTCGCATGCCCAAATTTCCGTCAAGGATTCCGGGACACTGAAAGACCGGGGTACACGAAACTTGGTGGGCATATAACCCCACATGGATAGCATGGAACCATCGTTTTTCGTTTTGATCTGTAGCCCCCCCGCTGGACTGGACCCCCAGAAAGGAGGGTAGGGCAGACACAGTTTTCTGTGAATATCTCAAGAACCGTAGGGTTTAGGAGGACCATTTTTTTTGTATGTTGATCTCAAGGGGCCATGTCAACCCATTCCATAACCACTCATTTCATGTATAGCGCCACCTAGTTAAACACAAAAAGTAAAAATGAGGTGTTGTAATTGAAGGTATCTGTGACCTAACATAGTCAAAACTGCACAAAATTGGAAGTGTAGGATCATTATGACACCCTCTGTATGCACGCCAAGTTTTGTGGAATTCCGTTCATGGGGGGGCCACACAATAAATTAATTTATGTTACTATACACCAACTGGCCTGTAGGTGGCCGGAGACAGTTTTCTGTGAATATCTCGAGAACCGTAGGGGCCTAGGAGGTCCACCTTTTTATGTATGTTGGTCTTAAGGGGGGCATGTCAACCCATCCCATTACCACTTATTTCATGTATAGCGCCACCTAGTTAAAAAAATTAAAAAAAGCAAAAATTAGGTGTTTTCATCACAATATCTCTGGCTGACAAGGTCAAAACTGCACGAAATTAAAAGTGTAGGATCATTATGACACCCTCCGAATGCATGCCAAGTTTTGTGTACTTTCGTTCATGGGGGGCCTTACAATAAAATAATTTATGTGTACATTTAGTGACGCATACACCAACAAGGATTCCCGGGACACTGAAAGACCGGGTACACAAAACTTGGTGGGCATGTAACCCCACATGGATAGCATGGAACCGTCATTCTTCGCTTTGATCTGTAGCCCCCGCTGGACTGGACATCCCGAAGGAGGGTAGGCAGACACAGTTCTCTGTGAATATCTTGAGAACTGTAGGGCCTAGGATGACCATTTTTTCCGATATGTTTGCCTCCAGGGTCATGTTAGCCCATTCCATGTGCACACATGTGCATAAACAGATACATAACGCACACACATACATTTACAGTAATCATACGTATGACACATACTCACACAGTAGACATATGTATGCGCATGCATGCACATGCACAAAACACACACATCGCGAGGCAAACACACAAGCACGCACATACACACACACACACACACACCCACACACATAAACATAAATTTGTACACGCACACATGCACAATTCAAGAATTTTTCCGTCATCTACTCCCTGAATTTTTGGTCATTGATACCGGGACACCGAACCACCGGGGTACATGAAATTTGGTGGGTATGTAGCCCCACTAGACTTTTATGAAAAATTTAATTTCGTCCCCGCTGGGCCCCTGAACCGCTAAAAAAAAAAAAAACAGTTTTTCCTAAATAAATACCTGAACCGTGGGCACTGAGGATGAAGAATCTTTTTTATGGTATGTTGGTCTCAAGGGCCCACATCAACCTGGCTCATAATCACTCATGTGATTTGCACCCCGGTAAAAAAAATGAAAATGCAATATTATTCTGCTTTAATCGCCCCTATCTTCAGTTAAGATGTTCAGAACTGCACCAAATTTTATGTGTATGATTGACCTGGCATTCTCTGGGGTATGCCCAGTTTTGTAGAATTTCATCCATGGGGGGTCTAATAAAATTAGGTTATGTGTACATTTAGTGACTGTACACTCATTGGCCTGTAAATGGCGGTGCACACATACACATGCACACACACAGGCACCCACATACTATCGGTATTAGAGCGGCCGATACATAATTACAAATTCAGTAGGATTAAAAGAAAGCCAAAATAAATATTCATCATCATCATGGCTGCATTTTTTTTCAGTATTGGCTGGTGAAGTAGTCGTTTGTCCACTAGATGGCGATCGTTGCAGTGAGGCGTAATTTTGTTGGAAGTTAAAAAGTGGGTTGGAAAAACAATGGACGCCTTCCTACAAGGACTGTAATTACCGCTTGAACATCTAATAAGGATAGGACGATGTTCACATGAAGTGTAATTCCCATTTCTTCTTGAAGCCTAAATAAATCTGAGGATGTTTATCGGACATGCTTGGTTTTACTGCAGATGCGTTAATCTTGTAATATCAATAAGGACCTAGGTAATGTTACCGTTAGCGTTGGTTGAGTGATGGAGGCATTTGATTGATTGCATTTTGTAGAAAACTATAAATGCGTTATACCAAGCAAATGTATAGCAGCACTGTTTGTATCTTTCGACTGTCATTTATTGCACGTGCTACAAAATCATTCTGTGCAATGGAAGATTTACCAACGTTACACCGGGTCTGATACAGTTTTGCCTATACATGCGGAGACTGAGACGCCTGTTTATTTTGTTTTAAGTGCGTGCAGGGTGAGAGGGGAATCGATGTGCTTTGATTACAGCTTGGTAGTTGTAGTCTGTAAAATTAAAAAGCATGCATGTGTGAAGTATCCAAACAATGACACCTTCATTTCATTATGGCTGCTTTAGCAAAACACCTTAAGCTACTGTGTAGTGGGTCCCATTTAGAAGTGGCTACTTCATTCGCGCTTTCCTTGACTCATGGAGCTGCATGAATGTTATTACAACTTTTCGCCACGATATGACAGTTTAAGTCCGCTTGATACTGTAAGGCGTAAACCATTGGTTTCCAAAGGAGATTTTATTTGTGTCGCCAGCATAGCCTATTGACAATTTATGTTGTAAATAGGCCTACCTTATAATCCTACCTGTAGCTTAGGGAAGCTAACAGCTTTCTATTAGGATCTAGTTTGTTAGTTACCGTTTTGTCATAACTCCCTGATGCATTTTTGCATTTAGAATAGCCAGAGCGTATATCTCAATCGAAAATTAAACAATATCGGTGCCTATGGACTAGGCTGGGTGAACCCAGCCTGATCTGCCCGCTATTTATTTTTTTGATTTCTTAAAAGATTGAGCTTGGTCTGATGAAAGCCAGACTAGCCATGGACCTCAGTTAAACAATGCAAGGGAACATGAATCAGCCTATATTTGCAAATTTAACAATAACGGACAAAAGTTTCTTCAACTTTGGCCCGTTAAAATGTGTATGAACAGTCTAGCGACGCATTTCATCAAGGCCCATTTGGACATGTCAGTTATTTGCACCACTGGTTAGATGTAAAACAGCATTTCGTTTCAGACTAGGCTACTGTTACTTAATTTGTGCATTAACAATAACGTTTCAGACTACTGTTACTTAATTGGTGCATTGACAATAAAGTATTACATGAACTAAAGATGACTAAAATCTTATGTAGAAGAAGAAACATTCACAAAAAATCCATCCATCCAAAAATGACCTTTGTTTTTGATAGCTGTTGAAAACGACATGGAACTGACAGAGATGTTTTTGTTTATAAATACATAAAAAAAAAAAAACATTATGCTGATACCTTTTGCTTTTCCCAAATACAATGTAGCCTACAGGTGTAAGTGACCTTTCATCAATCCAGTTGCAATGGATGAACTGTGATGAACTGCCCTACTTGTGATTGTTTAGAGATTTTAAAGGTTTTATAACAATGCTACATCTTCTTTGGCTATTCTACAATCTATTCACCTTTTCAGCACCAGTAGGCTACTTTCTGTGCAGCCGCACACACACACTCAGGCATGCCAAACAAGCATACACAAAAGTTTCAAGAGTGGGGGATGGAGTAAAATATGGAGACAAATTGAAGTGTGATTTATTTTCGAGGAACGGATGTACAGGACTGAGCGGCGGTCATATTTTGTACCGCTATGCGGTACATCTAGTTTGTATAGCAAGTAGGAGGTTCATTCTATAATTCTATTTTCAAACTTCAATATGTTACACAGTGAACAGTAACACTATAATCACTTTGAAACATAAAACAAATGAAAGTAACAAAAACATATCTGCCTTTATAGCAGCGAGGCGGCGGTCATATAGGTTTAGTCAGATTTTAATTTTTTTTATTATTTTTATTTTTTATTTTTTCGCATGCCCAAATTTCCGTCAAGGATTCCCGGGACACTGAAAGACTGGGGTACACGAAACTTGGTGGGCATATAACCCCACATGGATAGCATGGAACCATCGTTTTTTGTTTTGATCTGTAGCCCCCACTGGACTGGACCCCCAGAAAGGAGGATAGGGCAGACACAGTTTTCTGTGAATATCTCAAGAACCGTAGGGTTTAGGAGGACCATGTTTTTTTGTATGTTGATCTCAAGGGGCCATGTCAACCCATTCCATAACCACTCATTTCATGTATAGCGCCACCTAGTTAAACACAAAAATGTAAAAATTGTAATCGCAGGTATCTGTGACCTAACATAGTCAAAACTGCACAAAATTGGAAGTGTAGGATCATTATGACACCCTCTGTATGCACGCCAAGTTTTGTGGAATTCCGTTCATGGGGGGCCACACAATAAATTAATTTATGTTACTATACACCAACTGGCCTGTAGGTGGCGGAGACAGTTTTCTGTGAATATCTCGAGAACCCTAGGGCCTAGGAGGTCCACCTTTTTTTATGTATGTTGGTCTTAAGGGGCATGTCAACCCATCCCATTACCACTTATTTCATGTATAGCGCCACCTAGTTAAAAAATTAAAAAGCAAAAAAATTAGGTGTTTTCATCACAATATCTCTGGCTGACAAGGTCTAAATTGTAACGAAATTAAAAGTGTAGAATCATTATGACACCCTCCGAATGCATGCCAAGTTTTGTGTACTTTCGTTCATGGGGGCCTTACAATAAAATAATTTATGTGTACATTTAGTGTGATTACACCAACAAGGATTCCAGGACACTGAAAGACCGGGGTTCACTTTAAACTTGGTGGGCATGTAACCCCACATGGATGGCATGGAACCGTCATTTTTCGCTTTGATCTGTAGCCCCCAGCTAGACTGGACACCCCGAAAGGAGGTAGGGGCAGACACAGTTCTCTGTGAATATCTTGAGAACTGTATGGGGCCTAGGATGACCAATTTTTTTTTTTCATTATGTTTGCCTCCAGGGTCACGTTAACCCATTTCATGTGCACACATGTGCACAAACAGATACACACACACACATACATTCACAGTAATCATCATGACACATACTCACACAGTAGACATATATACGCATGCATGCACAGGCACATACGCAGGCACACACACAAGCACGCACGCACACACATAACATAAACATGTACATGCACACATGCACACAATTCAAGAATTTCTCAGAATTATGAACAGGCAAGATGGAGGTGGGGTTGTATAAGATGAATTTTACATGTGAATTTTACATCTATGAACTAATCATGTTTTTGTACTTGTTGTCTAGCAGATACCAGTGAGAATTGAGTGTGGATAATGCAATTTAGTGAGACAGTTAGAATCATATATAGGCCTTTCAGCGTGATTTATTTTTGTGGAAAAAAATGTGCTGGACTGAGCGACGGTCATATTTTGTACCGCTCTGCGGTACATCTAGTTTAATAATCATACTATTATCTCCCTCTATTATACGGCTCTTCACAATGCAGGTAGAACGCTCCATTGACTTGAATGGGATTTCCCAAAGTTCTACCGGTCATTATTTTATTATATAAGGACCTCTACATAATACTGTTGTCAATGGCAACGGATCAAAAAGTGAAGGCAGACGGTTGATCAGCTGTGTTCTAAAGAACGTTTGATTCAAGTTCAGTGTGTTTTGTGAACTATTTGTTTCTCAGCAAAAGCCACAACAAAATGGTAACAAATAAATGTAAAGAGACATATCGTGGAGTTTATTTTTACGTTTTGTCAAGTAGCCGTATAATAAGCGGGATAATGTATAGAACGCCGGTCATTATTGGGAAAATAAGTCCCTTCAGGGCGAAGCAAGACCCCTCCACTGGCGTGTCGGGGTCCGGTTCGCCCTGTCGGGACTTATTTTCCCCAATAATGACCGGCATTCTTTACATTATCCCTTACATAGTGACAATGACATATAACAGAATTGGAATGCAAACACATATGAAGCATTCTAACTGAACCCCTACTGCCGTTTCAGTCTGTAAAACTGAAAACATTATTTGGTATGGAGAGACACCTGCCAATCACTTGCCATATGGGGATGTTTCTCTCATGTTACCATTTCAGCTATTTGACAACCTATGTAAAGCCTATGTAAATTCTAACTACACTATGTATGTAGATAAACCACAGGGTTAGATGTCTGTGCATGTGTGAGTGAGTTGGATGGGCAGCGTGCCCTACCTCCAAGAGGCCTTTGGGAGGCGCCGTTGTGGCGGCTACGGGGCCCTGTGGGGCTCCCGTTGAGCTCCAGGCGCCCCATCTTCACTGGCGGGGGGCCGCTGAGGTCAGGGCTGCTGCCCCCCCTCCGCTCAGGACTGTCCCGCAGGCAGGGACTCTCGCTGCCGCGCTCCATCCCCCTCCACACTCCAGGGGGCACTCCAGCCAGAGGATAGGGGTCTGCAGAAGGACAAGGGAAGAGACAGTCATATTTTTTTCTGATATCTATATTGCTACAAAGAAGAGAAGAAGTTTCTACACCTTCAAAATACACAGATCCAAATAATGTCTCTTTACCCTTTTAAATTCACCAAACATGTATCATGCTTCATTTGAACCCAGACTCTTAGACATATGACTGTATGCAGAATTCAGTTAATATTACATTACATACATATTAGTGCATTTCATGGTCCGATTCTTGTAATTGCATAAGTTGACCCATCAAATAAACATTACCATTACACAAAAAGTTATCAAAACGTAAAAAATGGCGAACATAGTTAAATCTAAGGCCATTCTTTCACATCTTATGCTGGGTTAAGCATGTGTACGAGGCAGCCGTCCATTAGCCATCAACTGTATTAAGATGGAGGGGCTTATCAATGGCATCAACAAACAGGGAGCCTCCGAGCATCGTTCTGCCTCACTGTCTGTGGGGAATGTAAACTAGATTCGGGGGGGAGTGGCTTGGCAAGGCATGGCATATCAAAATACTAACAAAATGGCACACAGACATCTGTGCCAGTTATGTAGTGGTGGTAAAATATACACTGCGGAATATGTGCTTTCATTCTGAGGCCTGGACTGGCACCATCTGTATGCATCATTTTTTTTCTATGGCTTCCTCTCTCTCTCTCTCTCTCTCTCTCTCTCTCTTGCTCTGTGTGTGTCTGCATGTGTGCGTCTGCATATGTGTATATATGTATGTAAGTGAAAGAGCGTGTGTGTGTGTGTGTGTGTGTGTGTGTGTGTGTGTGTGTGTGTGTGTGTGTGTGTGTGTGTGTGTGTGTGTGTGTGTGTATGTGCGTGTGCATGTGCATGTGCATGTGTGTTTACTCAGGGGCAAAGTGCTTTATTAGGCCAGTGTCCAGTGTTTCGAGAGGACGCCTCCTGTTTTCCAGCCAAACCTTTAATATTGGTAATGCCCGTCAGAATCCGTGCCAGGTAATGTGAGAAGGCTCTGCCAAGTATCAAGTGAGGCCGTACTACAACCCCCTCCGAGAGACCAAACATATTTATGTAACGTATGACTCCCAGGATGTATGAAAGAGGCAAAGTGACCCAAGATGAAGAGAGAAAATGAGCACAGAAAAAAGAGAGCCAAGCAATAAAGAGAAGGACAATCAATAACTACAGCCAATGAGGGGAGAGAATTGATGCTCTTTGTCCAAGGAATATGGGTTTTACCTGCACCCACGTAGTCAAATTTATTTTATTATTTTTTTTAATACAGCCAATTTCTTTTCATTGCCCAAGTAGAAATGAGAAATAAATATGAGAAGACGAACAAAACAACAGAGAAACCACAAAGAAATAATGTGCCTAACGGCAAAATTAACAAAACCAATACATATTTAAACAGCTGTTTACAATAGCTGTCAAAATGTAAGTTGAACTGTTTTGTTTTTCACAAACACTTAAACGAAAAGAGAGAGACATACAAAGAGAGAGAGAGAAAGGGAGAGCAAGAGAGAAATAAAGAGGGAAAAGAGAGAGAGACCGAGTGGGAGAGAAAGAGAGAAAGAGGGAGAGAGAAGGATTTAAACCCAAATAGTGAGAACAGTGAACCACAGACGGAGGGGAGCGTGGGGCTTTTGGTGGGTTTAATTGGTCGGGAGTGTTGACAACCCTCCAGAACAACACAAGTACATGATTACAATAACACACTCATATATGTATACAGTATACCATTAATGACGTCTATTAAACATGCCAGGCCAACATAAACTACACAGCCCAGTGGTTTAAACACTAGCCTCTCCAAGGTCCTTCTCAACAAGAGCCTGTCTGGCATTCCCATTCACAAAGATTAGCCTTAGGACAGCGAAACATACTGTGCAGAATTGAGTTGAGCTGAACTAGTGGAAAGAGTACTATGAGTAGTAGTGTATTCAAATGCTGGGGGATTTTTTTTTTTTGTCTGATTCGTGCATCATACATACATCTTTGTGAGCTGACAGTGGAGGTTGATGCTGTGTAGTGGACAGTCTTGTGACTCATGGGATGGGATGATTCACAGACTGACAGCCACAGGTGAGGAGTGGTTCACACAAGTTGAGAATTCCACTCGCTGACCATAGAGGGTGAGGGTGCAGAAATGTCTCAGATTACCCCGAATTTACAGAAAGCACTGCAACGTTGGATCTGTCCATGATGCCCCATATACATGCAGAGGTTATTCACTTTTCACATAATTCTGCGTTCCAGGACACCACGCATCTGCGTTCCAGGACACCACGCATCTGCGTTCCAGGACACCACGCATCTCACATTCTGAGAAGCAGTGTCCAACGTAGCATTTTTCCACTGGGACGAAAAGTCCCAAAACTGCTAATTTATTACACTGTAATAAGCTCCTTCTTTATTTTAGTAGCCTCACATGCTTCAACCAGTTAGCATCACAGGTGATCTGAGCTGACTCGTGATGGTTGACTGGCGGGAAAACTGACCAACTTGCCAACCAAACTCCCCCGACATCCTCTTCTACTTGCCCTGGGCCACTGAGAAACCCCACTGAGAAGTATTCAGTGAGTTCAGCTGTGTTTTGAGCAGTGGAATTCCATTGTGGGATTGACTGATTAGTTGAACACAAACAGGCTCTTAAAAACATACGGAGTGGGACATTACAACTCCCAACTGCAAAGAGCGGCAGAAAGTGGCCAAAACAAGAAGGCATTAGAGATCAAACGAGTTAAATACTTAAACCCCCCTCCTTTATCTCTCTGTATCTGTTTCTCTCTCTCTCTCTTTCTTTCTCTCTCTCTCTTCTCCCTCTCTCCACCCCCCTCTCTATCTGCCTGTCTTTCTCTCCCTCGGTTTACCATGCTAATCAGACTCAGAGTCAGCGACTCAGTGTCTCTGTGTTTCCCTCTACCCCTCATCTGCACAGGTCCCAGCCTGACCTGTGTCTGATGGTGCCACTGATCACCAGACCGTCTCCCCACATGAGCACTGCTGCCCTCCTCACCACCACACCACCACACTATCAAACCTCACACCACCACACCACCACACCTCACACCACCACACCACACCACCACACCTCACGATCCCACCCACCCACCCAAAACCCATCATAGCCACTCTACTCCTGCCGCCGCAAATATTTGACTGAGGAGATAAAACTAGTTCCTGCAATATACCCTCTTCAAGTCTCTGAATACAAACACACACACACACACACACACACACACACACACACACACACACACACACACACACACACACACACACACACACTGGACCAATACCATCTGTACCAGTTTTGGTAATTTTACTTTTACTGATAGCCTCCAACCTTTGGATTAAAAACAGATGTTTTAGTTGTCTACTGTTATTATACTGCCAAATTTACTTGTTTAAATGTGTACTGCCGAGTCAGCATGAACAGCAGTTTCTATGTCTTTTAATTACAGCAAACTGATACTGAGATAATCAATCATACTCTATGCTAACTTTATAGACACATTAGTCATCAGGTTGATAACAGTAGCAATCCATAGATTAATGATGCTAGTCTATAGTTTGCATATATGTGTATGGCAAAAAAATATTAAATAAATCAATAACACATATTTAACCCAGACTACATGAATTGTTTAAAGGGGGAAAGTAGAATTTACATAAATTAGATTTTTTAGACTGTAAGGACTAAGGAGACATACATCTGGACGGAAGGAGCAAGAATAAGATTCCTGGCAATAGACACATATTGGACATCTTTGAGAGAATCTACAGAACATTTTGCTTGCATTAAGAAAAAACAACTTCAGTTATGCTGTCTTGTTAATTGTTGCTCTGAAAAACAATTGTGCATGCTGAATGTGTTATGCTGTATAATATTGAAGCCGCAGGCTATGTTCTGTTTATTTATACACAGCATCCAGATAAGCTACATCAAATTGAATCTGTACAAGTGAAAGGATGCCAATAAATTAAGTTCCAGTGAGAATCCTAAAGACATCAGTTACTAATACTTGCTTCACCGCAGATCCTCTGATTTTCAGCAGTTTCGTGATCAGTGGTACTACTTAGCAGTAGTCATTTAAACATGACCTAACTTGAGCAATATGTTATATGTACTCTCAGCCTCTTTTATTATTACATTTTGTAAATTATATTTTCTCTGGGAAGGCAGAGGGTGGTGTCAGGAGAATGACATGAAAAAGTACTGCAATTCTGAAGCCAAAATGATACTTTAAATCCTCATTGAACACCCTGGTTTGACCTTGCATTAGTTGTGCATCCAAAGGAGCAACCACTCTGAGGGGCCAAAGAGATGAAAAAGGGGTTTCATAATCCGGATGAAAAAAGAGAGACGAGAACATTAGCTTTATTCAGCAACTTTCAAGCAGACCATGAAAGGTTAACAAGCGCAAATTAGCCATTACAGGCAACCGCAACGATGAGCCATTCAAGATAAGAATTTATCATTCTCCTCATATCTAAAAACATCTGAGAAAACATCTTGATGATCATTTTAAAAGAGATCTACGCATTGCCAACCAGCTGGATTGGTGGATCAATGACATCAAGAGCAAACTATAAATGGTGACAAAGGCATCACTTGTGGTTTGGACGAGATGGGCCATTTTGGCACTCTATACCACCAATCTTTTTTATCTTGGGAACATCTTGAGGTTTCGATATCTAATTTTCATGACTTTCATGTCATTGAGACATGCTCAATTGAGTCATCCACCAGCTAAAAAATGAGCACCCACATTCACACTTCATAGATTAATTTCATGTGTGCATATAAAAATGCATTATTTATGCATATATGACTCAAACCATCTGGGACAATCCCATCATTATCCATTGACAGAAGCATCTAATTGGCCTTCTTATATTTATTTTCACATGGATGGGCCTCCATAAAAGGACTGTGTTGAGCAACTGCTGGGATCAAGCGGGTGACTTTAACAGCTTGATATCAGACCGATGCATTTGACGACGCAGATAAAACAGGTAGTGAAGGTTATCAAGCTCAGATAATGGCATAAATAATTGGAAGTATTGTGGCGTGGGTTAACAGATAGGGAAGATAAAAAGCTGGCCTATCAACTATTTCAATACGAGAAAATGACTCATAGGAGTATTAGGATGCACAACACTAAATGAAAGGGCAATCTTGATTATATCACGCGGCCATACCATCAAAATCACACAGAGACCTCCGACCTTCCTCCGACCGCCTTTCCAGGAAGGACATTTACATAATGACCTGGGAGAGCGTTGCCTGCTAACAAACATCTATCACAAAAAACATATGCGCATGTATTACTGCTAATAAAACAGAGAATAAAAGTGAAAAAGAAAAGCAGCATTGACACAAGAACCCTGCGCTAGCAGCGAGGACTAGAGAACAGAGCTCTGACTGTCTAATATCTGCGATACCGCACCACACGCAAGCCAAACAGAATGGCCCACTCCATCATGATTTGTACTGCAAGGCGAGCAGCCTCACAATCAAACTCTTTGGTAAGAACTGTTATGATTAGTGTAGCATGAGTTAATCCAGACCAGGGGGTGGGACAGGCCTGCAGCCCTCTGAGAATTCACTTTCCACAGGACTGTGACCACACCGCCACACAGAGCAACTGATCTGTTTGCACTCTCTCTCTCTCTTTCTCTCTCTCTCTCTCTCTCTCTCTCTCTCTCACACACACACACACACAAATACACACATACCGTACACACACACACACACACACACACACACACACACACACACACACACACACACACACACACACACACTCTACACACACACACACACACACACACACACACACACACACACACACACACATATCTTTCTATCATCTTATCTTTGAAGTTATCTATTTATCTGTATATCCATCTATTTGCCAATCTACAGCAGCTGTACAGCATATCTAGCTTTCTTTGTCAACAGTAGGCTTGTTGTGATGCACATAGTAAATTGAACACTGAAATGGACTATCGTACACAAGAGTATTTGAGTAGAACAAAATATATATTGAGAGAGAGAGGGAGGGAGAGAGAGAGAAAGAGAGTGAGAGAGAGAGAGAGCAAAAGAGATGTAGGGAGGAAAAAACATGTCAAGTTTTCAGCTCAACAGGGACAGGGACAGAAGCATGTAGAGGAATGAGTAATAATAAAAACACAGACAAACAGAAGACCAAGAATTACACTCAAAAAGCCTGCACGAGAAAGACAGACACGACCCAATGCAACCGACTCAAACGCGAGCAGGAGCAAACACACAGACAAACGACGAAACCGAGGAAACATTTGAAACGTTTGAGAACCTGTCCGAGGGTCACGCTCACTTCCACTCCTGCTGCTCTCCTCCATTCCTCCTTCTCGGTGTCCAACTCCCCGGCTCACCGTACACAAATTTTATGCAAACGCTGGGACAGGAGGTAGTAGCGCTGCCTGCAGACGATGCTTAAGACCTATTTTATTACCGCAGGGCAGATGAGAACGAGAATGGTTGCGCGCAGCTTAACGGCTGGGGCAAAGCAGGCCTTTGCGGTGTTAAACACTCATTTACAACAGGGGCCATTAAAGCTCTGACACAGGCGAGACTCGATGGCGCTGGCTAATAAAGGTGATAGGAGATGAGCAGAGCAGACGCAGGGTCACGCGATGACGCCATCATGCAGGTGTGCAGAGGAGACGACAGTGACAGGAGTGTCAATTCCTACACAGGTAGGCTCTATATGAGACCACTCATACGAACGCAAAGAACCACTAAATGGCTGTGCAGTCGAAGGGACATTTGTTCCCTCCAACACTCACCAATATATGTGGGGAAAAAACTCAGAAACATGTGCTTGAAAAAATAATTCCAAAAAATTTTGCAAACACACACAGACGAATATTTGCAGACACAGCAGAATAACAAGAGGAACACAAACACATACACTTGCCCAGATGTGCAATGGCACACACACACACACACACACACACACACACACACTAACACATGCACATATATGTTATAGGTGTAAAATGGCATGAGCACATATTTAATTTGCATATACTGTATGTTTGTTTTAGTGACTTGGAAAACGTCACTGTGCGCTTCCATATAGAGGCGAACCATATAAACGGAGAATAATCAATAAAAGGTGAAGGGAAAGACAGAGAGAGGGAGAGAGAGAGAAGAGGAGAAGAGGAGAGGAGAGAGAAAGGGAGAGGGGGAGAGACAGAAAGAAGGAGATAGAGGGAGAAGCCAGCAGATAGGGGAAGATAGAGCGAGTGTATGTGAATGTGCAATGTCCCTGAGTGACAGTGAAGCAGAGGTGGGGACAGGCAGAGGAGGCCCTGGGCCTTCTGGAGAACACGTTTAGCTCACTCATAAACATCTCATTTGATAATAAGATAAAGAGTTCACAGCAGGACTTTATTACACTGCCTCTCAGTCGCACACACACACACATACACATGAATGCAGCACACATATGCTTGCATGCATGCATGCACACACACACACACACACACACACACACAAGAACACACACACTCACTCACACACACATACATGCACACACACACACACACACACACACACACACACACATGGACACACACACACAGACACGCACGCACAGGCTAACCACAGCACATGCTTAGTGCTCTGACACTTCCCAAAGACCACACACTGACTCAGAGGAATGGCTCTCCCAGTTGTCACACATGGAAGCCAAGTTCACCAAACAGCCCCGTAAAACGCATAGTGACACACACACACACACACACACACACATACATGCACGCACAGGCACGCACGCACACACACACACACACACACACACACACACACACACACACACTAGTATGCGTGCAGTCAACGTACATAGCTATGCAAACATAGCATTTGTGAGACAATGTGGTCTGTAAAGCGTAGTGTGGATGTGTTTGGTATGCTAAGCTCCTTCTGCAAATATCTGTTTAACCAAGATCTACAGCACTGCCACAAAACAAGAAACAAATAATTCAATGCAGCACACTGCAAACTTGAGCTTGCATAAAGTCAATCAATGAGGATATAGAGAGAGATAGGAATGACATAGAGGAGATATGTGTGGCAAATAAAATTGTTGGCGCACTTGGTTTGTAGACAAAATAATTCGGCCAAAACAACATTAGCTTTACACAAAGGAAAGTCTACCTGAATAAGCCTTTTATCTTCTAAATTTATATTAACAAATTAGTCTGTTCAAAAGTTGGGTCCTCCCTCAATTTCAGTTATACACTATGAAGTGACACCTCTAAGGGTCACTTGATTTTCTTATTTGTATGCTCTACAAGACACATATAAAAAGATATATGTATATTTTAATGGCACCAGGGATAACAGTAGTGAAAATAACATGTATGTTAAAATTCAAGGGTCTAGTCTTGTCACAGTAAAGGCTTTTCTAAGCATTCATTGATTTTGCTTTGGGCTATTTAGACCTTCAGAGTACTTTGACTAATTTTTGCAGGCAGACACACCCATAATCTCCAGGCAGAGATAGGTCTATTCTCATGGGGGTGCAAAGAAGAGAGGAAAGGAAGGAAAACATAGAGGGAGAGTAACAGAAGCACAAGAGTAGAAAGAAAGAAAGAAAGAAAGAAAGAAAGAAAGAAAGAAAGAGAAGAGGAGGAGAGTAATTACTTGAAGGAGTATGGCATAAACAATTTTTTTGAAACCCCTGTTGATCTTTGGCCAAAATTGTGGATTATGTCTCCTGAGGATTCATCATTAAAATTGTTGTAGGAGAAACACAATGACAATGGGGGAAAGAATGACAGATAGTTAACAGAGTTTATAGTTTACAGAGATAGTCAGAGAGATTTACAAACTAAACTTTGTAAATTAAAATGACTTCAGCCTCTAAGAGCCAAGCAATGTTTATGAATTTGCAGACTCTTAATATTACTGAGTTCATATGCTTTTTTAACATCAGCTGCATGGATCCAACGTTTTGAAAAGGAACCCTTTTTTTCTGCACACATAATGTGATGTAGGTGCCAAACCATAGGGCAGCTAAGAGTGTGGAACTGAACCGTTCCCTCGGCTTTTCAGACCGACTCAACATGGCCTGAGATATCTGAGATAATTGAATACAGCGGTGCAGCAACTTTTGCGGAGACAGTCTGGTTAACTTTGGGTCAACGACAGTTAAATACAGACTTCCAGAAGAGCTCACGGTTTATTCACGAGGATGCCAGTCGAAATGCGAGTAGCTGAAAAAGCACCGTGAATAATGACGGGATTTTATCTATTTTGTTATGCTCCTGTGAGCGCAAGATCAATTCCACAGAAATCCCGAGAAGACGCACCAGGATGCCAAATCTAAATATGAAGTCAAATGTTACTGGAAGCATTCTCTCTCTCTCTTTCTCTCTCTCTCCTCTCTTCCTTCCTCCCTCTCTCTGTCTCTCTCTCTCTCTCTCTCTCTCACTCACACTCTCTTTCTGCTGAAACGAATTCGTTTTCCTTTCAGCTTGGCAAAACACGTTCAATAAACTGGTGCCAAGTATACACAAATGAATAATGGACACATTAATGTGACTTTAAAGTACACCATGATGACATATTTTAGAAGGGTAAAAAGAATTTCAGTCCAGTCTGTGATGGCAACAAAACAACCAGCATCCCTTTTTCAAGAACACTTTTGCTATAGCGACTCAAATGCAATTTACTTCTGTAAACGTTTATTGTATACACAAACTGAAGCCTGAACTAAAAGGGAAAAATCTCACATGTAACTTAATACCAAATAATCTGCACGGGACATATGTTTTTCCTTTTTTAATTTACGTATTTACTTGGGAGTTTAGATTTTTATAAGAAACCGGGCCATGGTCTTGGTAGTATTTCGCTACATCTTCTACCCTCGGTATTACTTTTGACAATGGTAGGGCTGTGTTTTCTTTTGGTTAATCTTAACTTTCTGTTGTGGGGTACGTCATGACTTCAATAATTGTCTCATTTACTAAAAAAAAAACACACATCCCCCAGTTCTACATAGGCATCACTACCTCGGGATCCTTTCCCTGACGCCAAAGTCATTACCTTGGCAAAGTTGGCAAAATTTCAAATAATATAGGATACAAACGCAAATAGCCATCAATTTTGCTTTGATATAGAACTGCCATTTAGGAATCAGTTGTGATCTGCAAAGAACAAGTGATTTGCTAATGAAAAAAATACTCAGGTGGCCGATATTTGACCAAAGAAATCCAAAGCAGACAAAAGTATAGGCCTGCATAATTGTGCACTCTGTCAATGCTCACCGTCATTTTTTTATTGTCTCTGTGTGGGGAAGGTCTTACTGTCACGGGAATCTTTTCCTTCTGAATATGATTCTGAAGTGTTGTCCGTTAACTTCAGACATATTCACAGCACAGATATGTGGTCCATCGAGGAAGTTGTTGAACAGAAAAACGTCAAAACCTTTGTAAACTCATGCATTTTTCTTTTCATGTTGTAGGCCTACGATCTGTAGGTAATATGCCCCGACTAGTGCTGAACGAACCATTTATTTCATAAACCAAAATGCAGGTTCACTTGGCCTTGGCGTTGGCTTTAATAATATTTAATAAGTATAGGCTAATAACATACCCATTTGAATATATGTGACAAAAGAGACAGCAATACGGGTGGGCTATTAATTATCAGAGTATTGTTTCTTAATAAAAAAAAAAATGATTTAAATTTTGTTGTTTTTTACATTTTTCTACCAACCCTAGCTTTTCAATTAACCAAACTTCTAAACATGGGTGGCTAGCATTACCACTGACAGGAGCGTAGTTGAGTTTAAACCCCGTTATGTCTATGAAAACACAGGGGTTAAAAGAAAAGCAACAAACGGGAGTGTTAAATCCTAACTCGCCCTCAGCCACTTTGGAAATACGCATCAATAATTGATTGAAAAGACAACAGATAGAATAGGCTGGCATGGACACAACGACACAATTTCATGTAACATTCACCCTTCCCCGGGTGTTGCAACATTATGAAAAGGTGGAGGGTTTAATCTCTTGGAAATCAGTGACATTTAGAGAATGGGGCAATAAATAAACCCAACACTAGGACACTGTCATTAAAGTTTTCCTACGAACACAAACATGCACATACATACACGCACACATCGAGAGCGAGAGGGAGAGAGGGGGAGGGGGGGTCTTTCTGAAGTGATTTCTAAAACCACGCAAAGTAGCACCAACGTCAATTATCAAGCCTTTGGTGTGACTAAAAATAAAACTAGAAATAAAAGTGGGAGCCCCGTGAAATAATTTCTCAGGTGCTGCAAACTTACACGTAAACGAGGTCTATCACTGCACAGTGCCAGCTAAGAAACAGAGGTGGCAGACAAATACACAGCCGTAAGAGCCCGAAACGTTACATTTTACTTTGCGCTACTGCAGCTAATAAGCTATTGAGAAAATATCAACCAAATAATCTATCCTTAAGCCAGGTGCCTAATGCCAGTAAAGGCCAGCAGGCTACACATATATTGAAAACAAGCAGTATTACGTGTGTCCCGTAAATCTAACAGACACTGGAATAACGCGTGACCTGAACTTTCCATGGACCTGGACATGTTTAGGCCCAGTATTAGGCCACAAGTTAAATTCAAGACTGCCTTATGAGTCGTGAGGTCAACAATAGCCTGTTGTCCTCATCAGTTTCTGTTTGCATGGTATGCAAAGACAAAAAATGTCACCCACAATCTTCAGTAATTTATGTGGGTGCGAATGCTGACTTTTGGAGTTTACAATTGCCATTTCGTCCACAGCTGCCGGAAGGGGTAAACAAACACATTTTGAATAATCATTTATAAAAATGAGTTTATATAGCAAGGACAGCATCCATAGTAGAAATATAGTTGTAAAACAAACAACAACTTGTTCGATTAGTAAGCTAATATTTTAGTCACAAAACCGTTTAACATTTAGTAATAGGCTATTAGCTATTAATAACATAATGATGATGATGATAATAATAATACTAATAATATTAATCATAATAATATTCATATTAATAATAATAATTATAATGTATAAGCTAGGCCTATTTAACAAGCTTCTCTTCGATTAAAGTTGGAGTTCTGATTAAACTTCTTTGATGTTGGCAATTGGGCAACAATGCAGTTAAGACTTCATATTTGTGACCCAAAGATTTAACTTGATGTCGTTGATGAATGCATATAATGCTATATTAATCAGACAATATGTCCACACGTATGTCCACCACTGTCTCAAAACAAGCTTTCACAACAAATGGACTACTAGCCTGCGCTAAAATAGTTTAAACTAATTTGATGTTTATATGTTGGTTGTGATACGGCAGACTTTCATAAATGTATCCAATTGCCGTACACCTTCTACATTGCAAGGTCAACACATCCTCGCCTGGTGAACTGACCTACAACCGATTATTTATCTATGGCATTGCTTGTATGGCAATTGTATGGCTTTAAGATATGAGCCACTGTTCCGGATTACATAGCCAAAGAAATGCACACTTTGAAGATAGTGAAGTCTGCGCAATGCAGTATGAAAAGGCTAATGTTTGTGTTTGTGTTGTATCCCACACATCCCATGAAAACATTAAACCTCTTAAGCCCAGCAGAAGTGGGAGAGGGGAATAAAAACTTGAGGGAACTTACTGTTTATGGCGTGCCTGTACCTCGACTGGCCGTTGAGAGGACTCTGTCCATTGATCAAAAGTATTGAATCCAGGGCTGGGTTTCTTGCTGCTCCGCGGCAGGCTCAAATCGGCTGACTTTGACGCTGGCTGACACTTCTCTGAACTAGGCGATGTGAAGGAGCGTGGGTGAAAGAGCGTGTCCAAGAGAAAAGAGATAGCAGAGGACAGACAGCATGTGTCTCTGATAATATCTGAGGGTGGTGAAAGGAAGAGAGGGAGGAAGAGAGAGAGAGATAGAGAGAGAGAACGAAGCAGGACTTTCTCGCGAGGCACACGTCTTCAGCAACCAAGCACGAAGCCGGTGGTTTACTCTGTCCTTTCTCCGCAGCGTTACAGCATTTAACTAGTCCGTTTGAGCAAAGCTCAGTGTCCTCTGAGTCTCACTCGAATCGTCACAAACTGGAACACGGATAAAGCATCAAATACGCCTGTGACTGAGCAGCCAAGAGAAGACTCAATTTGTTGTGGTAACACGTGTGTTGCATACAGTTTGTCTCTCTAACGTCTGAAAAATGTCGACGAGAACAGAACTATCATTCCGTGTCACTTTCAATCGTTTCCCTGCCAAAGGAGAGCTGACTGACAGAGAACTCACGAGAGAGGGCGCGAGAGGCAAGAGAAGGGGGCGGGAAGCGCGCGTGGATACGTGAGAGGGAAGAAGGGGGCGTCAAACACGATCATTTGTTATCTGAATATCGTCTTTTTCAAATACCTTACGGATCAGCCTCTGACCATGTTGGTCGGGAATGAGCTACCTATTCCCCTTTTCTGTGATGTTCTCCACGACTGACTGCCACTTTGGCAAATTATGGACAGCTGATGTAGTCTGGCAAGAAAGGTACGAGAGGTTAAACATAGTGACTAACTGCTCTCATAAAAAAGCGCATGTGTCCTATATATGGGCTATCAAATATTGATTCTATAGCCTAATCATGCAGTATAATATACATTATTGTGAACATGAATATTTCTGCATGTGTCCAAGTCCAACTTTGATTACTTACACACGGTCATGACTCATACTTTTCGGATAAAATGAGTCGGTCTCAGTTGCTCCTTTACCAGTTTTGTTAGATGTCCTGTGTAAATGCAATACACGTGCACATTAGTCAGGGGGAAATCAGTTAATAATAAACCACATTCTTGATAGACAGATGTACGGTAACTGCCTTTAAATAAATAATAAGATCGGCTTTAATCGAAATTCCCACGCCATTAGGCTACTGTTTGCCCTAGGTAAAACCCTCACGAAATCCCCCCAGTCTGAATTTTTAATGCTGTGCGTTGTGCTGTCCCCAAGCTGGCCGAACACGGTCATCACCTTATACTAACAGTAGTTGATGCAGAGCCTCCAAGCGCTCAGGGCCTTTTCTGACAAAACTCATGGACCAAGGTTAGGACAACATTAAAAAAATGGTTTCTCAACTGAACACCACTAGCACAACCACACATGGGGAGGTTCCTATAGTCTGTAAGAGTGTTTAAATATCTTAATCACTTGAACTTAATCAAATGTGACCTAAACGAGACTCACTGAGGGAAAAGTCTAAGGAGGCAGCCTGAAAATTGTTTGCACCCAAATGCGTAATTACGGATAACCATAGGGCCATTTGCTGGCAGGTGCGCACTGAGGTCTGGAAGGCTTGGAATACTTGACCAGTCCCATTCCAGTTTCATTCACACCGTGTGGATGTATCAGGCAACACTTTTGTATTTGGATGTCAGTGAAAGGTTGGCAAAGTTTGTGGATCTAAAAAATGTGAGGCATTTTTACGCAGCTTTGTGCAGAAACTACATGGCCTCGAAACAGACATTCCAATCTTTCTAAATGAGTGATAGAAAGTAGGCTAGAGGATTTAATTTTGTATAAGCGAATGGACTAAGAAAGCCAGGCAAATTTAATCAGATGTTTGACAACCGATTCCAAACGCTTTGAAGTTAATGCTATCCCATAAAAATAGAGGCATTTTAGCTTCCCAAGAAACGTCGATATCACCATGACCTCATAGTAGGCTAACCTATAATGCCCATTTATGTCTAAGAGTTTATTAAGAAAGTACACTAATCTATCTAATTTTGTTGTAATGGCTGCATTTGATGGAGCAGAGCCGGGGCACTTGACACCTCCTTGACTGTGGGATACCGAATCTACGGTACGGAGTATGGATGTTTTGGAGTCGCCCTTGTTATTCTCCACTATATTACATCTCCATTACAGCTATAGGATAAGGAGGAGGAGGATGATAATACTGGTGTGAAGATGATGGCAATGATAAAACATCATATAATTCTGTTAACCTGTTCATAGACTATTATATTATTCCCGTTTAATTTCTTGAAAAAGATTTCAGGTTAAAACTAGGCGTGTCCATTATTCAATGGTGTTACTTAAAACATGAATGTGGTATTATGCTTGCTCTATGAATGGGGTGTACAGTCAACTTCTGCTAGTGTGTGTGGGTGTGTGTGTGTGTGTGTGTGTGAGAGAGAGAGAGAGAGAGAGAGAGAGAGAGAGAGAGAGAGGAGAGGGAGAGAGAGAGAGAGAGATTGTCATTAAATGCATTTATCGCTGCAAATGACAGCCTTCATTTCCAAAAGTATATTTTAAGGTGCGAAATATCCAAATGTTACATTTAGTTCATGTATGTGAGAGCCCTGGCACAATTAAAGCGTTTGGATTGCTCCCGAAGTTCAGACTGTGGCCAATGTGAATCTCTCCCGTATAATTTGTAACACCAACTAAGACTTTTACTGAAGCTAAAATTATCTAGCCTGGCAGGCCATCTAGATTTCTAGGCTAAAAATTATCGTGTTTCAAAACGCGATGCCCCCCCCGAAATAGCCGTTAAAACCGACACGTTTGTTGGTCATGGTAAAAGGAAAGTATTGCTTGCAATCAGTTATTATTCACTTCCCGCCATGGCAGGTTTCTAAAAGCATCTGTTATCTGTTACATGTAGCCTAAGCTATTGCATATCCAAACAACATGTTTTTGTCTATGCCCCTTGCACGTGCTATTAGCTTACTGAAATTGGTTAGGCTATAGCCTAATATGTCTAATATTATAATCTAATATATATATATATATATATATATATATATATATATATATATATATATATATATATATATATATTAGCCTATTATTATTATTAGTAATAATAATAAAATTAATAATAATAATTATAATATTGTTGTTGTTGTTGTTGCTGCTGCTGTTTATGTCCATGCAATTGTTAAGCTAAATCCAATTTAAGATAATAAGGGAAGGTTATTATTAATAACAGTCAGGTATTTATTATTATTCACTTCTTATGTTAATTATTGTTTATTTTGTATTAGGTGTGTTTTATAATTGTATAGTTGTTGCATACGCAAATATTGATTTCCCCCCCTAGTAAGTAGCCTATACAATGACCGAATTAATACAAATTACAAATGAACGCTGATATCCAATCGCATAGTCACACATTTTTGACAGTAGCCTATATGTGCCAACTTGTACATGATCACCACTGATAAAAGACAATTGAGAATTTTAAAGGTTATGTGTGAAGACAGGCATTCAGAATACAACTGTTTTTTGTAACATTCACAGAAATTGATAATCATCAAGCAAGTTTAGAACACTTCAAAACACCTATGAACTTAAGAAAGGGCAACGAAAACGACATAGGCCTTATGAAAATAACTAATATCCACTCTAGCTTTAATATAACTCTGGCTATTAGTCGAATGGTTATTTTCAACTATTATTAACATCCTCATTGTATCTTTCTCCTTTTATTCAATTATATATTATTATTAAGAGGCAAAAACGTTCTAAAATAGGCAACAATCTTGATATTTGGGGTTTTGAATTATATCTATAGGGGTCTACACACAGCCTATTTCAAGTGCAAATGTGAAAAATATGCTTTTCTCATTGCAACATATGAGACCATTCCTCGGTGGATCGGGCACTCCTGAATTATTGAGCTCCAGTTAGATGGCCCTAGTGCCCTTGTGTCTCTTGGGCGCACTCTATTTTCCATTTCTTGGGTAACTGGGAATCTAAAATTAGCACAATACTTCAAGTCAAAACAGGGAGAAGCAGCAAAAATATCCAACATTTGCACACAAGGGCGCAACTTGAGAGCGCCGTGAATGAATTAAAAATTCATCCACTCAATATATCCAAAGCAGGGGAAACAATTCAAGGGTAGACGGTGAATAATTCAAATGACGAAATGTCCCCACAGCTTTTGCAAAACATGACAATAATTATGTGGCAGTTTACAACAAAATATACAAATATCTCAAGGTAAATAGACAATGAACACGCCTGAAACTCATTGAATTATCCGCAGCAAAGCACTGGATAGAATGTAGAGACAAACTACGGGGACATCCAAAACAGTTGATACTCTTAACTGTTCTCCCCTTCCCAAAAATATGGATAGACTATTATTTATTTTAATCTGGATATAATATTAAAATGAACGTAGCCTATCACAATTGTAAAAGTGATAACAGTAGTAGGCGAAGTAGACCCACATTTTAAACGAACGCCTTCTTTTAGCAACCACCTAAATCAATAATATTGTGTCGAAAAGGTGTGGTAATAAATATAGTACGCATATGCCTTGCTTTTCCTTTCCCAAATCGGACCACGGTTTGCCATTTCCTGCGTGGTTCGGAATGAAAATGTGCTCTCTGTATGCTGCACAACCTCTGCAACCTATGCCTCAAATTTGTAGCGTATGTCGCACAAATTTGTATCGTATGTCACACTTGTCCTGTAAGTGTAGACCACACACCAAACACGCAGGCCAATTGGGTGAGAAATGGCACAACGCGAATGAACAGCACAACCTTGTGGCCTTTTATGGAATTAACTCTCAGAACTAGGAGTTCAGAAACAAAGACTACAGTTATTTTCAGTGAAACTCAAAACGTCTATTCGCCTAGTAGTCATATATAATACGATAAAAGGTGCACTGATAGGCCTAGGTCTAATTTGTGCAGCTTGGACTCATGTCATGAAGTGTGTTATCATTTATTCTATAACTGATCTGTCAATTTAAGTGTACGTGCACGGGCAGCGCCTAGGTTGAAATGATGAGGACTCATACCGTTTGAGTCAGTCCACTTCTCTTTGGTGATTATAGTTGCCTGTACTAGGCTACACATAATGTAATCGAAGTCTTTTAGCCTATATAGCATACGTTTTTAGAATTTAGCTATATAAATGATGCCGTTTTGTCTGCCTATTACATGAGCCTATTCAACCTTCCACTAACACGTTTCTTTGAGATACTTCACAAAATAGCCTAGGCCTACCTGATGTTACATTAGGCTACTTGATAATTAGGCCTACCAGTCTAAGTATCGGACAATCATTAAGATTGCAAACCTACTTTTAGTGTGTAGCCTTGCTATGAGACAACCCTAAAGCCCTTGACTCCGACTTAGGCCTACACCATTGAGAGGGTTGTCACCGAGGCCGGGAAAACCTAGCCCCGATAGTGGCAACCTATGGCACTGAAGAACGCTCCTTACTGAAAGTGGAATGGCTGACAGGAAAATATCGGTTTACAAAAGTAAGAGCCTTTGGGAACAGTCAAGTCGACCATCAAGGGCGATCTAATATGGTGGTGTGGGACGAGGTTTGGAGAGGGGGGACTGACACTGTCCTTTGGATAGGCCTCACATAACTCACAGAGAGTGCAAGTGAAAATGCCACTATAAATGTGAGCTGCCCGCGAGTGCTTAAAAAATAATTTGGCTACAGATTTGCCAATCATCAAAGATATTTCATTTTCCTGAAAGAGTTCTAGAGCGTGTAGAATACACAGGTGTAGCCTACATTTATTTATACCATTGCAAATAGCATAGGCTACAATATTGACTCAATGCATTTCGAGTAAGATACTTTTGCCCATATCGTTTAGAGCTACATCAATAATTATTTATCAGTGACAATATGAGCAGTTAATCTTTTGCTTAAATAATCAACGAAAGTAAATGAGCGATGGAACATGGCTTGAATCACTTCTAATTAGAGACGAAGTCGACTAACCCGAAACGAATGTGGAGCTTTTACAAAAAAATAAATAAAATAGTAGGCTAAATTAGGCTAAAACAAAAATAAAGAGACGTTTGCACACATCGATGTCCCATTTCATTTTTTAATTGAATAGAAAATAGCATGACATAATTTTCAAAAATAGTCATAGCGGGGCCTATAGGCTAATTTCGGAGATATAACAGCATTTTTTGTTTTACAATTGTTTTGGGAAAATATTTAAACTTTTTTCGATTCAGGTTTAATTTTAATTGCTCCTTCTTCAAAATATAAAATCGGAATACATGTAAAAATGCAAAATAATAAAATATTATTAATGTGTGTAGCCTATGGAATAAAATAATTGTGATATAATAATAGGCCTAATGACAATGACGATATTAGGTAGAGTTAGTTAGCAGACAGAAATCTTAAATTGTAAATTATGCAGTGCAGGGAAATACAATGTGCATTCATAGCCTATAGGCTAATATATTCTCGTGGTTTGCGAAAACTGCCTCACTAATTTCGACCTGTGAGTGGATATAGGCCTAGACCACGACTCAATGAAAACGTCATAACTAACCTAAATTAACATGTATGCTACACCTAAAAGCAATGACAAATGATTGTGGTTCTCTTTCTGATTGCCTGTAAGCCTACTGTAACCTAAAATAAAGTGTGTATTTGGTCCGTCGCGATTTCGATTAGAAGTGAACGGGGAGCCGAGTCTAATGGCTTGTTTTCAGAGGATGTATCTTGTTGCCGGTACAGATTCATTTGTATTTTAAACGAGACTCTAATAGCCCGTTCAGGCGACTCAAACGCACCTTCAGTCCTCTCATAATTGTTTCCAGACAGAGGTCACGACTCGGAGTCCTTTACTACACCACTTCGCCATTTTTACTAATGACTATAGCCTACTGCGTGAGCTTTAGCCATCGACTCTCCATTCCCACCATTAGCAACGGCAGCCAGGAGAGGTCAATTCACTCAGTAAGGAAGTGCAGAGAACGCCTAAATTATCCGTCCGACTCTCTTCCCAGAGTGCTTCTAAAAATAAACATTAACGTATCCCCTCGCATTATGACCACGGTTCAAGTGTATGGTTCTGAAACATAGGCTACTTTAATTTGGAATGGAATCAGTGAGAAAAAAGGTGCGCAATTTCCTGGTCACACATAGGTAAAGCTTGGGTAGGTCAGTAGTCTGGACCCAAGACATAGGCCATGGAAATACTGTTTGATTTGAAGAAAGTTACTTCGACAGTGGTAGTCGTCAAAACACAGACCTCTACTGCACTATCAAATTTGAAGAAAGTTCAAATAAGACCTTCTGCACTTGCTGCATATATTACAATTATAAAGCTTAATAAAGTGTTGTGTTGAGGCACTTGTTTCCAGGGAGTGGTGAGGTAAAAAAACAGATGAATTTGGAAATTGCAATATATAGTGAAAGTGTCAAATATTTCCTACTGAGCCTTCAGTTGGGTTTATAGCTAATGTCACAACATGAGGTATCTTATAGGCTACCTTCATCTCTTCACTGAGAGTGCAGCACTGCAGGCTTATGACATGCCGTCAGAGCTATTGTTTTCATTCTGCCAAATTCTGGTAAATGTTGCAGGACTAGCAACCAGGGCACCACTGGCCCTCAGTCTCGTTCTTACCTGAAATCAAATCCCCCTGACCTGAGCAGCAGAGCCGGGGAGTTTGAGAAAGTGAGTTGTTAGCGTCAGCACTCTGCTCTATGTCATTGGGCAGGAGTATTTGACAGTTGGAATTATCTGTAAATACTTCATTAGACTGTGTATGAGTTACCCCTTGTGCCTCACCACGGTCCACTTCTGGTAAGATTTACAAATGATAACATAAACAGACTCAAAAGAAATTCAAGGCGCGTTTGAAAGAGGAGGAGGGGTTCTTAAGAATTCGATCGGCCCACTTAGCATCAGAAAATATGGGAGGCCCAGTGTTTGGGCCAGGACTTATTTGACCCACCATGTGAATTGTCCCAGGCTCAGACACAGACCTCTGCTGCAGCTATCAAGTTCAACAGGAGGAGGTATGAAATGAGACACTGTGTTATTTACTATAAGGAATGGCAACAGGCAACTAACCAATCACATACACATCCTTGTTGCTTAAGTTTAATTTCCTAAATCGCACATAGACCACCCTGCCCAACAAAAAGACTCAATAGAGATGTATACAACTGCACAGACAGGGAAGAACGTGGCTGTAAGATGAGGGAACGTATTTTCAGTCAAAATTATACTTCAGGGACAACTAAACATTCATATTGCCCATAAGATATTTCTATCATGTATGGCACACAGTTCATTCATTTCTTTATCTTCTGTAAACATGCCCATTACATCAAATGTACTACATTACAAAGCGCAAACACATACTTGTGGCGCTAGTCCATGATGTGGACTGTGAAGTTCAGCTACCAGCCATTGACAATAATTAAGAGTAGAAAATGTAGCGATATTCTCAGTCTCTTTCCTGCACATATATTATAATGTGCTGGCAAGGTATAAATCACCATAATATTTATGCATAAAAGGTATGTGCAAATTCCATATACAACCATAAAAATGTGTACATCGAAGGCATGAGTTAAAAATGTACGAAAGTACGAAGATGGGACACCTTACATATATTGTCCCCACTAATCCTCAGATGCCAACGAGAGGTGTAACCAAAACAACTGTCTATAGAACACTTATTCAGAGACGTGCAATAATTAAAAACAATTTTTAAAAAATCACTTTCTTTCCCTCTCTCAGTCAGTAATTCTGTGGCTCGCTGGCCCCAACCTTGTTGACTAATTTTGATATTTCTGCGCTGTGACAGGGAGCGCATACTTAAACATTTAATGCAGGAAAGCCTGAGAAGAAGCTAGTCAGCCTGGTTTCCAGACTGAGGATCAATGTTGATGTAGACAGAAGATAGTGTGCGTGCATATTTGTGTGTGTGCATGTGTGTGTGTGTGTCAGAAGAGAGAGAGAGAGAGAGAGAGAGAGAGAGAGAGAGAGAGAGAGAGGAGGGGTAGGAAGAAATGTGAGAGCCCTTATCAGTAGATCATTTAAGTGGGAGATTGGAGAGGGCTCTCGTTTATAGCTACTGATGCTTCAGCCATTTGTAGTGTTACAAGCAAACTAATAGGGCTCGAAGTCCACTCCCCTGGTCCAGGAAACCAGCACAACATGCAAACAGCGTACTTAAAACCGACAGAGAGTCACACAAAGATACACAAAGTGCACCACAATTCGCCCAGCACATCTGTCAACTACAATGACTTTGGATATGACACTACTATGTTTGTTGTGGAAACATTTTGCCATCATGTTGTAATGCTTTTTAGGGAAAAACGATATTGTGCAATATTTTGGCAAAAGTTCCAAAGACTTTGTCATATTGGTCATGCAAAGTTTGTGGATACACCATTGCAAGTAATGCTGTCAAAATAACGTGAGATGGAATAAAGATGGAAACACACAATAACTGCAAGAATTGTTTCTCTTCTGATTGAGGAAAATTAACCTGTAAAAGTGTGTTTGTGATTATTCATGTGTCATTATTTTTAGTATCATGTACCTGATCAATGATGTTCAGCAAGATGACAGCAAAAAGATTGGAGAAGTCAGGTCATGTGACCGAATGCATCTTACCACGTCACACATTCTCTCTAGGGGCTGATGGGAGTCCGCAGCCATGTGTCTGTTGGCTCTGTTGTGTCTCTCGCATTTTTTTCTGAATTGCACACCTCGTACGAACCTCAATAAAGTGGACATGAAAACCCAAAGCATGGTGGGTAATTGATAGTGGTGGGCATAAGGGTGGCTTCGCGATTGAGTGGAATAGCTGAGTGCATTGTCAATAATTGACTGCTGCTCACCAATGAGGAAGCAGCAAAATGCCCATAATTCCCTGATTTGCCTAACTCAGTGAACCATTGACATGAGTATTAGTTCAAGTTTTTGTCACAATGTTTTGTTCAGAAAAGCCTCTAAATAAGTCAAATAAAGAAGGCATATCTATCTTTAATTCCCTTCCGCTCTTCTATGCACAATTCAAGTAGAATACAGGGGATACAGCAGAAAGAGCATTCACATTTGTGGCATCACAGACTAGTCATTTTTTAAGTACCCCATGATGACGTTATTAACAAGCATGTTCCACTGGTTTGAGGGAACTTGGATTGAACAAACGCAGAACAGAAACTGAGATCTGGAAAAAAAATACCCCCCCACCCCAACACACACACACACACACACACACCACCATCATCCATTAATAGCCAGTCCAGTATGAGCACCTTGCAGAGAAAAGAAAACAATGGTCTCTATCAGAAAGTCACTGTCGTTTGTTTTATAGTTTGGTTCATGTCCAACACAAACAAAAATTAATCAAGTAAGTGGATTTAATTTGCCTTAATTTGCCACTGATATGAAATGTATTCTACTCTTAGAAAGCACTCATTTTAAAATAAATAAACAGACCAGAAAAGACATGGTAAAGTTTACCATGGCATAGGACCAAAGTTTACCATGGCATAGGACCGTTGAATACAACGAGCCACTTCCACAAAAGGACGTCAGTGAAAATAAACAAAACTTCAAGTGAAGTCCAACTTCATTATCTTAATGGGAAATGCTTTAGGTCAGGGGTGAGAATCAGTATACAGCCATCAAACACAGAGATCTAACCCAATGTTGCTTTATTTTACTAATGCATGAAATTAAGTAGCATTTCCTGAAAAGCAAAGTGTATGGGTGTGTGTGCTTGTGTACTTGTGCGTGTGTGTGTGTTTTACAAGGTTTCTTACCTCCTAGCAGTAGAGCATAGTAGATCCTGCAGATAGTCATCTCTGTCACAGCCAGCAAAGTGAGAGGTCATAGGTCGCGGCAGGGCTGTGATCTTGTGTTTGTTATTGCTATGTTGCCCTTGGACAGGTTACCACAGCACAGCCGCCCCTCCAGAGTCTCACTGAAGGGGGGCTGGTATGGTGGGCTGGAGAGAGTGGTGGGGGGGTTTGACGCGGGACTCGGGGGGTCACTAATCTAAAGTGCTGAAATGTTATCCCACTAAAGAGGGAGGAAATATAACCAAGTAGGCCTTTTCCTTTTTTATGTCATGGTCAAGGAACGTTGCCTTAACACAGGATGGTCTGCCACTGTTCTGCTTTGAATATAAAGGTGGATTTTTGTCTCTAGAATATCAAACATATTTTACATTTCCACAAAGAATAGGCCGACATTTTTATGAAGACATTAGGAAGGAAGAATTATACTTATACTAATACTGTGTTGGCAACAGTTGAAATGAAACAATGGAATAATTGCATATGTAAGGCCAGACATATTATACCAAATGGAAAGTTCTGTTGGACAAAAAAGCATGAAGTTTGACTAACATTACATCAGTTTAAAAATGAAACCACACTCTTCACAGCCCTTCACTGTTCTTGGCAAATTTATCAGCAAGAGAAAGGCACATTGTACCTTTTAAATGATTTGGACTAAAACCATAAGAATTTATTTTCACACCTTATCTAACATGGGATTAAAAGAACACTCGTCCATAAATGTGTTGCAGATAGTCTAGATGTACGAGACCAACCGTCCTGTTCAGAATTGTCAAGTTCAGAAACTTGAGGTCTAGTGAAAATAAACACACTTGAAAAGAAAAACTGTCAAAAACTGTGATTCTTAACAGTCCCGAAATAACCATAAATACCTATAAAACCCAATGCAGAGAGATATGTATACAGAATATATCACCTATGTAAGTTTATACAAGAATAATAATTAATTTGGCCGCTGTCTACGTCACTAATGCCAGGTGCAGACGTAATGCATTGCATTATAAGTGGCCTAAACTAAACACAGGCCCGTTAGTGCAGTAATGTAAATGCATCGCTATCCATAAATATAGGACGTTGTAATGAGTTTGCTTAGTGCACGTTTGTGACGTGACATTCTGGTGAGTGAGGCCGGTCGGTCGCCACCTTTGAGAAGTGAGGAACGTGACTTTGGAGGTCCCCTCTCATGGTTGTAATGAAAGATGTTTTGATCTATTAAATCCCTTTTGAATGGGGGCGTCTCCAGTCCCATGGGATTTGCCCCCTCCACCCTCCACCCTCCACCATTACCACCACCGCCCAAACAGCACCCCCCACCCCCCACCCCCTTCCATTCCATGTCCTCCACAATAACACTAATGCAGACCACATTGAGGACCATTGGCCAGACCCAGGCAGAAGCAAATTGGGCTGAGAGACCCGGCACAGCCACTTAATCAGCCATTATTTATGGGACTTGGTGGTTTAAATCAACAAGAGCAGGAACTGGGGCCAGACCTTATGGGTTTATAACTGCTGTCAAAATAATCACATACAGATATATTCATCAGAGCACAAACCAGAGTAACCTCTACACCCCCTATCAGGCCCACACAGCTCCATCCCCTCTATATCCACCTCTCTCTCTCTCTCTCTCTCTCTCTCTCGCTTTCTCTCTCTCTCTCTCTCCATTTCTTTCATTCTGTCTCTCTCTGTACCTTTAACACATTGAATTATCTTTTCCTGTACCTGTCACTTCATTGTCCTCGCACAATATGTCTCTCTGCTTGTCTCATTCATATTCCTCCCCTTTCTCTAAACCCCATCCTCTCCTCGTCAGTCTCTGTGGCTTACACCCCCCACACACACACACACACAAACACACACACACCACCCACACCACACACACACACACAAACACACACACACACACACCACCCAACATATTCTTGGCAGCGCACACTGAATGCCAGCCTCAGTGTGTCCGCAAAAGGGGCAGGAACTGGGGCAGGGGGCAGAGGGTGGCGGAGGGGTGGGTTGGGGTTGGGGGGGTAGAATAAGAAAGGGGCGGTTTGTGGTAGCAGATCTGAGGGGTGCAGATGAATGACAACTCTCACTGAATAGCACAGGAGAAATGAGGCGCACCGTAAGTACTGGCGGGCAAAGATATATCAGCGTAAGGAGGAGAGCCAGCCAGAGGAGAGCTTCTGCTGGGCTGGACTGGAGGAGGAGGAGGAGGGAAAAATCTGGTAATGACAACCATCATAGTAAGATTGGCGATTATCATCAGCACTCAATAAAGTATTCAAATGGAACACCCTCAGAGTTGTGTGTTTTTTTTTTTTTTTTTTTTAAGGTGAAGCCAAATCTTCATCATCACTGTCATCATCATCACCAACTGTGGCTTTCTATGGCTAAATGTGCATGGCAGCGTTGGGGAGGGGAGACGTTGTAGCAGTGCCAAGCGAAGTGGAGGAGAAACAACAGCGGGGTCCGTTTAAGAGGAGATAAAAATGTTGACACGAGCCAAGACGTGGGTGATCCTCCGGCTCTCCATGTGTCATTAATTAACGTGATAACACTGCAGTGATTTAGACAGCAGAGATACAAATAGGATGGGTGGGGTGACATAGAGATTGCTGGTTGGGCAACCACTTTGAATGCTGTGCTCGTCTTAAAGAGATAGTTGATACTCACCCAAAAGATTAATAATGGCTAAATGCAAAGACTTTCATTGTTTTTACTTTGAGAGGAATGTTTTTACTTTGAGAGGACACCGAATGTCATTCCAGTCATTTGGTTTAGTATCTCGAGAGAATCTAGGACGGTGTAATAGGTTCCTTGAGAGGGAACTAAGCCGTTTTAGATTGACTGAATTATTAGTGATTGTGGAAAGATGCAGATGAAATGTATTGATCAGATATAGCTGTATAATTATTTGATGTTGTTTGTATGCATGCAGGTATGTAAAAGACACACCCTAGACCCTAGAGTAATCTTTTTTGTGTTTCACATACATATGGCCAAAATTAGTTGAAATATAGTTTCCTTTTTGACAATGACACATTATCACTAACATTTTGTAACTTACTGTATTTTCCATGTGTGATTTGTGAGGAAACCTTAACACAGCATTTTCATGTTGGCTCTTCAGTTATAGTCAGACAGGTAAACTATGTTTTCATTACCTCTTGTGAAAAATAATATTAGTTTTTATGTTTCATGTTGGCATTCATGAAGTTAATGTATTGCGCTACAATGTGTCAAACCTCTTGGTGCCTCAACATCGCTGTGTGTGCTTCACCTCACTGTGTGTTCACTGTGTGCTGTGTGTGTTTCACTAATTCACGGATTGGGATAAATGCAGAGACCAAATTTCCCTCACGGGATCAAAAGAGTATATATACTTATACTTACTTATACTTTGTTGCTGTGATGTGCAATGTGTGTCTTTAGTAAAAGAGGGAATAAAAATGTGTAAAACTATTTTACCCTCGACCCTTGGCCTCAGATCTTATACAGGTGCTTCTTGTCCTTAGATCTTACACAGGTGCTTCTAAGACAGGATGTTGTGGCTTTTATAAAAATTCCATTTGACTGTTCACCTTATTCATGTTTTTCAATGTCACTAAACAGACAAAAAAGGACAAAGAGAACTCATATATGCAAAAATAAAAGGAAAAAAGTGTTCATTAATCCAAATAATGGAAATGGAAAAGTTGAAAGCAGAAAAACTTGGATCTTCAAAGACTTCATTCTCACATTACCCTTGGACACAATTAGAGTAAGTATTTTTATAAGAAAGAGCCAGTGAATTTTTTCAGCAGATTCCTTTGGCAGAGCTTAATTAGTCGGTGCTTAAGAGAGGTCAACTGACGACAAATGATACTCGACAGGCAGCCCCGCCGATGCCCGACTAGTCCAGAGAAACATTTATTGACCATGTCTTGACTGCCTCTGCACAGGGTCCTCGGACAATGAGCCAAAAGTTTTCTGTTGTGTAATATTTTTCAAACTGTGGGACTGGTGTGAGAACCAGAATGGCCAGAAAGAGAGAGAGAGAGAGAGAGAGAGAGAGAGAGAGAGGAGAGAGAGGAGAGAGAGAGAGAGAGAGAGAGAGAGAGAGAGGAGAGAGAGGAGAGAGAGAGAGAGAGAGAGAGAGAGAGAGAGAGAGAGAGAGAGAGAGAGATATAGAGATATAGAGAGAGAGAGAGAGAGAGAGAGAGAGAGAGAGAGAGAGAGAGAGAGAGAGAGAGAGAGAGAGAGAGAGAGAGATAGAGAGAGATAGAGAGAGAGAGAGAGAGAGAGGAGAGAGAGAGAGATAGAGAGAGAGAGAGAGAGAGAGGGAAAGAGAGGACCAAGAGCAGGCCAACCGTTCATTTTTCCCCTCTTGCTTGCACACCAGCGCACCTGGTTTCTCTCATGGTGTCTATGAGGGTGTACCGGGGGATGGTGTTGCTGCTCGTGTGGGGGGGAACAGAAACATAGACGAGGGGGTCTTGTCAAGGACAAGGCCATGGTAGTTTATGCTTTGTGCAACAGGGGAGGCAGAGTCCAGATTAGGTTGGCCTGTGTCTACTGGTGTATGTACGTACGTGAGGGGAGCCGGTGGAGGAGTGGGGTGGTAGGTTGTGCAAGCACTGTTCCTGGGGTGTGCTAACTGATTGGGCTTTAATTTGAGGGGAGCTCTCCCGGGGGGGGAGAGCGAGCCTCTGTTCACAGGGCCACCTATAGGAGGCTGACGCAGGAAAGGAGGTGCCCACGAGCTGACAGGCACTCTGCGGGCAGGCCATCAGCCCCTGGGCCAGGAGCATGCACACACACACACACACACACACACACAAACACACCCATGCATTCACATATGCATGCACACACACACACACACATAAACCACACGCATAAACACACCCATATTTTCACATGCACACACACACACACACACATATATACACAAAATTAAATACACATACACACACACACACACACACACTCACACTTACACACACACCCACATATGTATATACACAAAATTAAATACACATACACACACGCAAGCATGCACACACACACACACACACACACATATCCAGGAGCACATTGCAGGGGCTGCCCAAGGGGCAGAGAGGGGCAGGCAGACACCAGGATTGAGAACAGGAAGCGCTGATTTACTCCGAGTGCCAGAGACGCCTGGAAAAGGACCCAGCCTGACTGGGCTCTCTCACCGGCCGAACCCGCAACATCAATACGCCAGGAGTGAAGTCGAGGGGAAAGGTGAAGGGGTCTGGCGTCATCTACTTAGCATTCAGCACCCTCTGCTGCCAAGGGATTGTGTGTGTGTGTGTGAGAGAGAGAGAGAGAGAGAGAGAGAGAGAGAGAGAGAGAGAGAGAGAGAGAGAGTGTGTGTGTGTGCATGTGTGTGTGCATACATATATACAAAATATATCAAATATTGGTAACACTTTATTTGAAGGGGTCTACATAAGGGTGACATGTAACCGTCATAAGAATGACATGACGCATGTCATGTACATTAATGATACATTATTGATGTTTATGACTGTTGTCATAATGTGTCATTCGGTTTTTGGAAAGTCAAGTTGACATTGTTTGGTGTCATCATTATGACAACTTGACATTAGCCAAGATGACATTATTTGACGGTGTCTTTGTCATGACGACTTGACATTAACCAAGAAAAGTAAACCCGTTTACAATATTGTCATGACGACTTGACATTGGCCAAGAAAGAAATGCAAGGTGTTGATATTGTCATGACAACTTGACATATAACTGTTTGGCCTGACTTATCTTCTAGGTTTGTGAAGTGATGGGCCTAAACAATTGACTGTCATGACACCATTATAATTGTGTCATGAATACTTTCCTTGGCATGATATTGTCATGACAACTTGACATAATTGTTTAATTATTACATGAGCAAGTTCATATAACTGTGTTTGGCCTGACTTATTTTCTAGGTTTGTGAAGTGATGGGCCTGAATATTTTTCTTGACCTCAACTACAGTGGTATAGTTTTGACTTGTCATTAAGCTGTCACAAAGAACTATTACACACCAAAATAGTTTCCTGACAGTGTCATGAATACTTACCTTTGACCTAATGTACAGTGAACCATCTGAGATGTTTCCTGAACATGTCATTAAGTTCCATTACACTATAATGTAGGTCCTATTTCTGTACATTTTACATTTCTGGAACATGGAGTCTGGAGTCTAATTTCAACTATAATGACAACAAATACCAAACTCAGTCATGACTTAAAAGAGTTTATTTCAGCAATGAATTTTGCAAAACCATACATGGACATGTTACCATGCCAGCTAACCTAACTGTGCATGTGGAACATGCATTAAACTATTCACATACAGTACTAGTCTTTAAGCACCATTTCATTGTCATCATTTCTGCAGCTTTTTCAAATCATGCACGAGTCTACCAAACACACCGGATTCCTAACCAGTAGTACCATTCAATCATTTTAAGGTGTGTTTTGAGGGACTGAGGGGTTCGATTCCCCCTGAAACCTCATATTTGGTTTTTGTATGTCTGTGTAAGGGGCACTTATTATAATGTAGAGTGAAGTGCTGCCTTTCTAAGGAACTTTTCACAAGGAGTAGACAAATGAAAGTACCAAAATAGTTTACCCAGAACATATAACCGGCATTTATTAAACATCAAATATCGAACAGTATGACCTCGTTTCTCTTTTCTGTCCTTTCAGTTGTGAAAATCCGTATTTCTCTTAGTTTTCAACCTTTTCACACAAGTTGAGAAAAATATAAAATAAAATTACCTCAGAGCTCTGATAAAATTCCCCCAAAATAATAAACCAAAGTCCATCTACCCGGGTAGTATGTTTTTTTTTTTTTAAAGTGAGGTGAGATCTTGCGCTTATCAGTGCGATGAAATGGTTCGTGTCGCAGGCAAGATGATCATTCGCGCCCTCTGCTCTTCTGCCCTTGTCCAATGGCGAATTTGTCCAATGTAACTCTCTCTCAAATCATGCATCCAAACAAAAAAACAACCAGCATAGCAGGGCAACAATTCAATTCAATTACTCTCTCGATACATTTTACCAGATCTGGAAATATAACTCATATTCATGAACTGTAGTGGCTTATTCTTATTTTTAACCTATACATTCAATACATACATGAAACTTCAGCACTAGCATACCACGAGTAACATGGCTTCAACATAGCATGAAATAGCACTTCAAATCATTAAACTCATGTTCAACTCCGATTGTTTTTAGCTTATGCAGTACATATCTCATCAATACATTTCCACACAATGCATTAAACAACTGAGTTACAGCAAAATAGAACTTTTACGTGCTTAACTCATTAAACACATCTATCACGCCATGTCTGCTAGTAACATAAATGACTAATACCTGTAGCTAAAACACTCACCAAAATTCATAGCCTACAAATAAGTAAACTCCTTGTCATAATTTCGAACCTTTGCTGTTATTACTTCCTTAGATGTAGGTTTGGTGTGAAGAACCCTTTTAGCTAGCTCTTCAATGTTATTTTTAACTTTTCTTCTCAGTGTGGAAAATCTAAATATGGCTTCAGCTCACTATCATTCTGCTGTTTGCGATTTCTGTCTTCTTCTTTAAGAATCAGTGTGGCAGTTTCCCCTCTATGCAGCGCCACCACTGCCACCTACTGGACAAATACTGTGTGCAGGGAAAACATAACTAAAAGGACAGAAATGGACAGAAACTGGCATTGATAACATCTGTTCTGACGCAATGTAAACGCATGCCCCTCCTGCTCTGTGTGTGAGGCCACTGAAGCTCATTAAAATGATTAATCTTAGCACTTAATATTGTATACCTTATAGAAATAAATAGTAATGGACTGAGCAAATTATAATTATTTTTTCTTTTTTGGGGGGTTAGTGTTTTTTTTTGGGGGCAAATATTTGTCCCCCTTTTTTTTACGTGTTTACTGGAGTCGTTGTCCTTGGCCATGTCATTGTCTTGGAGACCTCCCTTGCTCTTGTCAACAGAGTGGGGCTCTTTGCTATCTGTCTGCCGATCTGACACGACGAGGGCAGACAATGAGGACAGTGCAAACAGGCACAAGACGAGACGGAGGGCAGCCTGCCTTCAGACCATTTATCTAATCTCAGACGCCAGAGGATGAGTTGGACTTTGAATCCTGAACAGGGCGTTCATTTGGTGTCTTGTTTGACTGGGAATAAAAACCTACTTGAGTTGCCATTAGGGCGCTCCCTTCAAAATGTCATTCAGGAGTATCACACAAACCAAATGAAAAGGGTTGATTATGGGGCGGTGTACTTTGCAGCAGGTTAGTAAGGGTGTAGAGAACTGGTATATAAATGGGGAGAATTCTTATGTTCCATCAAAGGCATGTGTTTTTGAGCTGTTCGTTTTAGTTTTAGTTTTTTTACTGTCAGTATTAGAAAGATGACTATTTGTTTAGGCAATATTTTAATACCAGAATTAATCGTGATCATCAAACATTAAAACCTGTTTATAGTAGAGGAAATGAGTGCAACACCATGTAAAATAACAAACCATATGATTACACCTATCAGTTGAAGCACCATCAGAAAACACATGCTAGATACTTGCCATACTTGCTTATGAAAACACAAAAACATTCACTGATTTGATCGACACATTCAATCCATGGATCACTATCTACACCATCTGAGTTTCCCTATTTCCTCTCCTCCAATTTCAGACAAACACACACACACACACACACACACACACACACACACACAAATACATATACACACACACACAAATACATACGCACATTAAAATACATACATGTACAATCCCAACTCTCACTCACACAAACACACACACACACACACACTCCCAGCCAGCCTGAGGAAGCTCTGTTCGCGGGCCCTGCCTGCCCAGCGTCAGGATAAGTGCTCCTGACAGCCAACCACACTGTTATTAACTGTGATCCGCCACCACAGGCCAGGAGCCGCGCCGCACCGCGCCGCTCAGGGGAGGGCAGAGGAGTGCCGGGCGCCACACAAAGGCGGGCCGCCAGCCCCCGCAGCCCCTCCACCCGCCTCCACCCGCCACTCAACCCTCCCACCGCCCGGCCACCCCCTCCCAGCCCCCTCCACCCGCCCCCGGCCACCCTCCCAGCCCCTCCACCCCGCCCCCCTCCCCCCTCCCCCCTCCACCCGCCCCACTCACCCCCCTCCCAGCCCCTCCACCCGCCCCGCTCACCCCCCACTCAACCCTCCCCCCACTCAACCCTCCACCCGCCCGGCCACCCCCACTCCTCCCTCCACCCTCCCGCTCCCCCCCCTCCCAGCCCCTCCACCCGCCACTCAACCCTCCACCGCTCACCACCCCCACTCAACCCCTCCACCCGCCCGCTCCACCCCCCACTCAACCCTCCACCGCCCCTCCACCCGCCACTCAACCCTCCACCGCCCCGCTCACCCCCCTCCCAGCCCCTCCACCCGCCCCGCTCACCCCCCACTCAACCCTCCACCCACCCAAGATGCACTGTATTTCATCATAACGTGGACATTTAATATGAGCTCTTTGAGATGTTTGATTTGTGACAACAATAATGGGTCAGAGGTGTTCTGGGGTGTGGGGGATTGTATGTGCAGTGGAGGTGTACGCTGTCGAAAGGAGGAAATTTACCACCGGACCTTACCTATCCTTGTTGGGCTGTGACATTTGCCCACGCTGGAAGTGCTAGCAAACAGGCTTGATCTCCCCTGGAATACAAGTCAAATGCAAACAAAATATTCATCTGTTTCTCTCTCTCTCTCTCTCTCTCTCTCTCTCTCTCTCTCTCTCTCTCTCTCTCTCTTTCTCTTCACAAAGATTTTACTAATCCTCAAAGGAAGCTACAGTGAGAGACTTGTCCAGGGGTTTGTATACTTGCGTGTACGTCTCGGTGGCTGTTAGAAACCTGCGTGCGTCAAACTGCGTCGGAGGCCTTTTCATCGTGTCTGGTGGTCTCTGAGGTCATTTGTGTTACACATCACTCTGCCTCCACTCTCCTACGGATGTGGAGGGCTGACCGGTAGTGCCCACCACTCTCTCGACAAAGCACTTCATCAGAGTGTTAAATTGAGACAGGAATAAGATTCAGGAGGAGAGTTTGACAAAGATACATAATGACAGCTGACTATGTTTAGTCCCCCAGAAGTATTTAAATAAACAGTGAACTCTTCCTTGACTAACAGAAGGGCTTAGTCGCCGGATTGAAGAACCCCAAGCCGCTCTTTCCTGCCCACGCTTCCCATAATTAGAACCCGCAATTCACTGTTAAATAGTTGAGGTTTTTTTTGCCTTTGAATTGACGGCATTGTATATAGCAGTACGACACACACAGTCTGCAACCACCCCCCATCCACCCCCCACCCCTCGCCTCTCACACACATACACATACACAAACACACACACACACACACACACACACACAAACACACACACAAACACACACACCGAGCACACCCCCACCACTCGACACACTGGGACTGTGCCGGCCATTGCTGGACGCCTTCAAAGCAGCAGCATGCAGAGGAGAGGGACACGGCTGATATACATTATTTTACACACAAGGACTGCCTTTTGTTTGTTTCATGCTCCTAGACCGCAAAATAGCAGGATTTGTCCATCAAGGCTGTTTTTTGTGTGTGTGTTTGCATGCAGTTGCGTTCAGTATGTTTTTGCTCTCTCTGTCTCTCTTGGCTTTGGAGTCTGTTGGTGGTGTGCTGATCATCAGGCTGGGATGAGACACCTATATTAGATGACACACACACACACACACACACACACACATAACATTTCTACATCAAAAACACAAATATGTATAAACTTCCATTACCTTCGTCTGGAGTGGGCAAGGCTGGCAGGTTCTGGTGGTGCACAAACACATCTTTGGTGTTTATGTCTAAAATTCTGATTTAGAAAAGAAATGAAAATGTCACACTCCAAAACCGTTTATTTTCTTTAAATATTTCCTATAGTAGCGACAGGAGTAACAAACAAACGTTTCAGCCATCAGTGTCTCTTTTGATTTTGTAGAATTGCAACTGGAAAGTGAACGCATTGTACAAGAAGAAGGATAGGACTGTGTTTTTGTGTACTAAGAAATGAAAAGCCATGTTAGCATCTGCTGTATTACATTCATGACTGAGCAGAGATGAGGATCTTGAAACAGGATAGTCCACCATGACCGTATTTACACAAATACAACAGCACACACCTACACCTGAGGAGGTCCTTAATGTATCCAAGGTCTACACATATAAGAGCCCATACATACACACATGGTGCTATTATCCCTGTCATCACCATCATTATCAGACTCCTATAAATGTGATGGGGTGTGTGTGGGTGTGTTAATGTTTGAAGCTCAGGGGAGGAAGAGGAGAGCAGGCCTTAATAGAGGGGACATCAGAACCAGGCGGAGGCAGAGACGTCTGTGGGTTTGCCTTGGGGATGCAGGAATGTCTGAAGGAGCGCACATGTCCAGATGGAGATGAGGATCCCCAACTAGATAAACAGCTGCACAAAGGGATGCTGAGCACACACACAAGTTGCTTGCTTGTGCTATTATCCCTGTCATCACCATCATTATCAGACTCCTATAAATGTGATGGGGTGTGTGTGGGTGTGTTAATGTTTGAAGCTCAGGGGAGGAAGAGGAGAGCAGGCCTTAATAGAGGGGACATCAGAACCAGGCGGAGGCAGAGACGTCTGTGGGTTTGCCTTGGGGATGCAGGAATGTCTGAAGGAGCGCATATGTCCAGATGGAGATGAGGATCCCCAACTAGGGCACACACACAAGTTGCTTGCTTGTGCTATTATCCCTGTCATCACCATCATTATCAGACTCCTATAAATGTGATGGGGGTGTGTGGGTGTGTTAATGTTTGAAGCTCAGGGGAGGAAGAGGAGAGCAGGCCTTAATAGAGGGGACATCAGAACCAGGCGGAGGCAGAGACGTCTGTGGGTTTGCCTTGGGGATGCAGGAATGTCTGAAGGAGCGCACATGTCCAGATGGAGATGAGGATCCCCAACTAGATAAACAGCTGCACAAAGGGATGCTGAGCACACACACAGAAAACCCACACACACACAGCTCTTGCTTGCTGATGCTCTTGCTCAAATTTGTCTACTAACAAACTAAGAGCCTATCCTGCCACACAAACTAAGAGCCTGCCACACACAGGCATGTATACTCTTGCTTGAAATTATACGACTACAACATAACACTAACTTCCCATCTTTTCACACACACACACACACACACACACACACACACACAAATAACCACACCATAAAATAACCACACAAACAGAAACCTTTCTGTGTTCTCTGCCAAACCAGCCCTGCTGAGCAGACAGTCTGTATAGGACCACCCTCAACAGTCAGGGCGTATCATATCATCATGTGATCTCCAGACTGGTCGGAGTTACCTTCCGAGACGCTGGAGCAGCGACCACACCATCAGAGGCTAAGTGGAACCACATGGGTCACGAGGAGGAAGGGGTCAGGCGGAGCGCCTGCGAGAGATGGGCCATTGTCAGACTGACTCCACACACGTCAAACACACACACAAACACACTCAATCAAGTAGAGCGGGCCAGGCAAACGTGAACTCCCACACACACGCACGCATGCAAACAAGAGTGACAGACGCAGAACGTTCCCGAGAAAGCAGGGTGGATGAGGGAAGCTGATATGGCAGGGAGGGGATTTCCATCATGGGATTAAAGCCACCGCATGGCAGTAATGAACACAGCTAGACACTGATACAGAAATGAACTCCAGGGGAAATGGAACTCCATGCCCACAGAGCATTAGAAGCAAAGATTCTAGAACTAGAATCTTTGATTCGAAGTAGGCAGCACTAGCTGAAAAGCGTTTCCCTCATGACTGAAATAGAGAAATGAAAACGGTAGCTAGCTAGCTATATAGATAGATATTTTATTAGTATCCTATACAACACATACAAAAACAAGAATGACACATTTAGTCCAGTTGGGTAATGCAGATTTTAAAGCATACCGTTAACGAGGTGATAAAAGCACCACATTTTACATGAAGCTTCTTTAGGACCTCCTCAATGATTTCAGCCAGTCAAATCACTTAAAGAACAATATTCATGAAAAACGTTTTTGTTTTTTTCCTCTCAAGTAAAACCTTCAGGGTAACGGCCTTTTAAGACCACTGAATAAGCTTCCTTTTGTTAATTTATGCTCAGGCCAGTAGATTATAATTATAAGTGTAAAATAGAGTGCCATGACACCTTATACCACAAAGGCATCTGCCCAATCTCATAACCATAACCATAACTGTAACTCCCATAACTATAGATTAGGGTTTCTCAACGGGGACGTACCGCCCCTCAGGGGGCGTTTGGACAGCAGCGAAAGCCCTGTTGAGCGAAGCTGCGAAGGCACCCACTGTGTTTCTACATTTTCTTCCCTATTATTATTATTCCGCCATGGAAGTCTATGGCAGCCCATAGAACCGTCAGGTCAAAAGTTGTGAAATTTGGCACACTGATTGGGGAAAGTCCAATAATTAATTTCACCAAGTTTCATGCCGGCACCACGAGCGCTCTAGCACCACCAACAGGCCAAAGTTCACGCACGTAACTTTTGACCCGTTGACCCGATTGTCAAAAATGAGGTATCGTTGGAATTCAACGCACCCTATGACGTCAATTTCCGCCATGATGGATTTTCCGCCATTTTGGATTTTATCAAAAACACTTAAAAGTTTTGACAGGTCACAAATTTTGTCCGATCGACACCAACCTTCACACACATTATCTACTGACCATGCTTCCTTAATGCATTATTTTTTGTCTTGGGAACTAAAACCGTTCGCCTGTAACAGCCAATCAAAATTTGCCGCGATGCCGCCAAACAGGAAGTGAGCTCATATTTCAGCAGCCCTTTCATGTATCATAGCCAAACTTAGTATATCTGACCCCATCAGGAGGACGCTCAAAAATATTGGTTAGAATTAAAACGCACTAGTGGTGTCTGGCAATACTGTGGAAGACCCTTAGGTATACAGAGGACAACTTGTGACATCAATGTAATTGATTCGGCCGCCATATTGGATCTTTTTTTTCCATGGTTTATTTATCAAAGTTTTTAGTTTTTTTTCCAATACAGAGTACATGAAACAGTAAATTCCATTCCACAATGACATTGCAAAGCTGACAAACACAATACAGGGATACCCACCCCACCCAACCCCCCTTCCCTCCCCTCAATCCCACCCTCCACCCCACCCGCAATACCACCCGCCCTCCACACCCTAAAACATCCGAGATAGAAGAGAATATAGACATCCAGTATGTATGTAGGGAGGGGCAAGTCCAGAACATATGCAAAAGTGTACCATGGTGCTGCCGACATCTGTCACAGAGTGGGTCAGTATTTGGATAGACACGGGACAGTCGGACCTTCGTCCAATACACACGATGTAGAAGCTTACATTGAATAACTCCAAGTCTCGCACATATTGAGGAGCCATGCACACGTCCAAGAATTGATCCCCAATCCAGTGTCAAATCTATGCCCAGGTCTTGTGACTAGAGAGCTAGAAGTGTGTCATTTGAAGGAGAATAGAAAGAGAGTATAACACCATACAGTGTGGACACCATGCCCTTCATTGTCAGGGGGACGTTCAAGATTCTATCAATAGGAGTGGTGGCTGGGATGCGTGGAAAATCTTTATACGTCTTTCTATAAAAATCTCTTACTTGTAAGTATCTGAAGAAGTGACTGTGGGGAAGATGGAATTTCTCTACTAACTGCTGAAAGGATGCAAAGACACCCTCTATAAACAGGTCTTTTACTGAGCACAAACCACTCTGCAGCCACGGTCTAAAAGCACCGTCCTGCATTGAGGCGGGAATAGGGGGTTATTGCTGAGTGGCATACACAGTGGTGGTGTATTAATTTTCAGATGTTTACAGAGTTGGTTCCAAATACGCAGGGTAGATGAGGCAATTCTGTTTTTTACAGGCTTAAATCTATTTGAAACCAGGGAGGATGCAACCAGCGCAGACAGAGAGGCAGGTGTGTATGACAGGGACTCCATTAGACACCAAGCAGGGGAGTCGTCAGGAGCTACATGCATCCAGTACATAACTGCCTGCAGGTTAGCTGCCCAATAATAGGATAAAAAATTAGGTACACATCTTTTTTGTGTTTTTGCAACACTGTCTTGCGTAATCGTGGCACCTTTTTGTTCCAAATAAACTGTAATATTGACGTATCCAAGTTGTGGAAAAAGGACTTTGGAATAAAAACCGGGATGCACTGGAAAAGATAAAGAAACTAAGGGAGAACATTCATTTTTACTGAGTTTATTCTGCCTGCTAGTGACAGAGGCAGGACTGACCAGCGACGAAGATCATCCTTAGTACGTGAGAGTAATGTATCGAAGTTTAGCTTCAAAAGGAAATTAAGTTGTTAGAAACTGATACACCTAAGTATTGGAAGTCATTTTTTGCCACTCTAAAGGGGAGCCTTGATAGTGAACTCAAAGAGGCAGCTGTGCCTTTTTCCCTGAAAAAGTGAGGTTTTCCAGGGAAAACCTCACTTTTGTCTAGATTAACTTTATACCCTGATATAGCCCCAAAATGCTCTACGGTCTTAATGGATTTAATCAAAATCACTAACAAGGTTTTGCAGGTCACAAAGTCCAGCTGATCCTCACCAAAATTGACAGAGACCATGCCTTATCAGTGCATTTTTTTCTGGAACAATTGACAGAAGCGTTCGCCTGTAACAGCCAATCGAAATTTGCGGCAAAGCCGCCAAACAGGAGGTGAACTCATATCTCAGCAACGCTTTCATGTATCAAAACCAAACTTAGTACATGTTCCTCAGACCCCATCGGGAGGACGCTCAAGAAATCTGGTGACCTTTGACCTCTAGGGGGCTCTGTAATTGGCCAAGCAGAGTTCAATGCACCCTATGACATCAATTTTTGACCTCTATGTTTAAATCACAGCAAGTGTGATCATATCTCAGTCAATCTTTTATTTTAGATTATCAATCTAATCTTTTATGTGAAACTGATGACAGCAAGTTCCATCCAGTTCATTCTAATGTGTACGTGCAAGGGCGGGGCGGGACGGGCAGAGGTGATTAGTGGGGAGGGGGCGGCGACACTCAGCCACAAAATCAGTTATGATGTGAAACTTGTAACTCAGCCAGTCTTGGGTTGTTTGGCATTGCTGTGACTGCTTAATGCTATATGCCTGATGCAACGGCATTGAGTTACAGCGGGGAAAATAAATATTGAACACGTCAACATTTTTTTTCAGTAAGTATACTTCCAGAGATGCTATTTCTACAGACATTAGTATTAACTTAGGTAATCCACACATATTAAATTATCCAAACATTAATGTCCCTAAGTAGAGTTATGAGTAAAAATGTGGAATGGCACAGGGAAAAAGTATTGAACAGAAAAAACAAGTACACAAGAAGTACACAAAGGCAAGGAATGGCAAGGAACGAGCTGGAATCTATACATAGTTAGACAGTAATTATCCCTCCTATCTGTGCAAATTAATGTAAGCTGGGTTAGTACATATTGATGAGCTATTAAAAGGTTTTTCGTTACCAAGTTCACACAAGAAACATGTCATGATGGGTAAAAGCAAAGAGCTCTTCCAAGACCTTTGCAACATTATTGTTGCAAAACGTATCAATGGAACTGGTTACAGATGCATTTCAAAACTTCAGAATCATTCAGTAAGCAGTATTGGAGCCATTATCTGTAAGTGGAAGGAACATCACTGCATCATCAATCGGCCATGCACAGGATCTCCTCACAAGATTTCTGACCAGGAAGTCAGAAGGATAGTCAAAAGTGTAGCCTAAGAGCCAATGACCACTCCAGAAAGACTTGGAGGCAGCAGGTTTAATTGTTACAGAGAAAATCATTGGTAATGCACTCCACCGCCATGGCCTCTATGCACGGTCACCCTACATGACTCTATTACTGAAAAAAAACATGTCGAAGCCCATTGAAAGTTTGCTACACAACATTTGGACAAGCCTATGAAATACTAAGAGAATGTATTCTGGTCAGGTGAGAGCAAAATTTCAGCAAAACTCTTTGGATGTCATACTACACACCATATTTGGAGGAGAAATGGCACTGTGCATTACCCTAAAAATACCATACCAACAGTGAAGTTTGGAGGTGGAGGCATCACGGTGTGGGGCTGTTTTTCATCTCATGGTACTGGCAGACTTAATACAGTTGAAGAAATGATGAATGGAGCCATTTTTTCTGGGAGAATCTTGCCATCCACCAGAACAATGAGGATGAGACATGGCTAGACCTTCCAGCAGGACAATGATCCAAAGCATTCAGCAAAGGAAACTCTCAATTGGTTTCAGAGAAAGGAAATTCAGGCCCTGACTTAAATCCAATTGAACAGTTTTGGCAGTTACCTAAAGATCAGGATTTACAAGAGGGACCCCTGGAATCTTATATATAATATTATATAATATATTATAATATTAAAAGACTATCTGTTTAAAAGAATGGGCCAAAATCACACCTGAATACTGCGACTGATTAGTTTCGTCATAGAGGAAATGCCTTGAAGCTCTCATTACAAATAAAGGGTTTTCCACAAAGTATTTAAGAAATTTCATTAGGCGTGTTCAATACTTTTTTCCTGTGGCATTCCACTTTTTTACACATAACTCTACTTATGAACATTAAAACATTTGGTAACACTTTATTTTAATGTGTCACTGTTACAGTGTACCTACCTAATTAGGTACAGTGGTACAACCTGTGTAACAACATGTACTATCATTGTACTTGCATTATGTATTTGTGGGTACCTACATATAGTTGTTACATTGTAATACTGAGTGCTTTTACAAAACTTTGCCAATTTGCCTACATTTTCATCAGCGGCAAAGAGCTGACCTGAGACCTGCTGGATGGGGTAAATCTGGTCATGATAGATTTGATATACAAACCATTCTTAGCTCCAGTCAAGGCCTCATTGTCTTCAGTGTACATGTAACAGCTGTGCTGCTACAACCTTGTTACTCTTTGATACAGTGGAAGTTCAAGAAAGTGTAGCTAACCTAATTCATTAGCCTATGAAAAAGCAGGCAGCAATAGTCTGTGTGCTATGTATTGTTGTTGGCTTTCCCTATAAATATGTCCATTCACCTGAATGTTTATGATCTCTTGTAAACTCTTTTGTCCTTTTTCAGTCACTGTCTATACAAACTTGCCTTATTTACTTTTCCTCCGGTCACATTTCTAATTATGACCCATGCAAACAAGCATTCATCCTTATTCATTTATTTGATAATGCAAAAATCAACCACACATTCAAAGATGTTTTATGTCAATGAAATATCCATGGGGAGCATTCTGTGTCTCACTACTGCCATCGTCTGGCCATATGTCAAAGATGCTCCTCAAGCATTAAAGGTTGTCATTTTGATTGCAAAAGCAAACACTTAATAATAGTGTTTGCCCTCCTGTAAAGTTACTCTGGTTTAAACGTAAGTTCATATTAAACCTTTTAAATGTACTACAGCATAGCCCAGTACATGGCAAGACTAGTTAGAGAACTTTCAAGTTCAAAAGAAAAAAGAAAAAGTAAAGTCCATTCACTGTTTTTACCATGATGACTTAAGTTGATACAATAAAGAAATTATATTTAGAGATAAATCTGAGGATGTTTTAGTCCTTCTGCAAAATTATTTTTGGGGAGCAGTGTAGCTGTGTCTAACTGCATAATTACAGACACAGATATAACAAAACTACCCACTGCACCTTTACAATGGTAATGTCGTATTGAAAGACGCTACACAGGTTCAGACACATTTAACACTTTACACATCTTGAAGGCATTCATTAAAGAGACCTGAGCATAGCAGTGACCAATGAGCTATCCATTCATTACAAGGAAGTCTTCTAGACATATAAATGTCACAGCAAAAACGAGTAAGAAAAATAATTAGTCAGGTCATCAGGTCGACATTACGAGTGCCTTTTTACACATCACACCTCTCTGTACAAACCAGTAGCAAAAGCTAGGATTTTTTCCCTCATTTATTGTGCCTACCATTCTAGCCTTTAAAAATATTTGAGGAAATTAAAACAGTGAATTCACATGTGTCTCTGAGTATAATAAAATTTGCTTATTGTTTTCACTACATTTAATGGTGTAAAAATATGGTTGAATGTAAAAATGTAGCAGTCAATAAAAGCCTCACACATTTTGAAGACAACAGGATAGTGTCATGTTTCAATCCAAGTAATGAACAGAAGTGTATGTATGGGTTATTAAGTTAGGAAAGGCACAGCATCCGGATGGGCCTAGGTCACTTTATTATTAAACAAAAACATGATCATAATTATTTACAATTGAACATAGAAAAAGAACAAATATATGAAAGAACAACCATTTTTCTTTTTTTCTAGGATGAGGATGGAAATTAGGAACGACAGACTTCAGTCCACATATTTGCCCAGGATATCAGCATCTCGGAACAGGAAGTAATCCTAGGGGACAGATTAATAACGATGTGTTACAGCATTTACAAAGAGCACAAACAAAAGGGTTATCACAATTACATTTTTTTTTCTTCAATAAATCCTAATGAGAATGAGAGCATTTTAATCCAAATACTCTCCAAAATTCTTGGAGAAAAGTATTTCAACTATCAAGTAGTGGGAAAAAAAGAATTTGAAAGATTATATTTCCGTAGCATAATACCATAAAATGATCCGTATCACTTCTCAATTTATAAATTGCCTTCTAGATTGATACTGTATCTCAGGATTACTGAGAGCATATTGATAATGCAACATTAATCCATGATCAACTGGTAACAAGAAATACATTTATTGGTTTAAACCATTACCTGGTTATCAAGAATAACCTTGGTTCCTCCATATTCCGGTAATAGCACTTTCTCACCAACTTTCACACAGACAGGCTGCATGTCCCCTTTCTAAAATAAACAGAAAATTAAGTTACGTTTTTTTTTTTTATTTAAAAACAAAGAAACCGTTTACCCAAGTCACAAAAGACTCAAATGTAAATAACAGTTTACAGTGCAATCAACTACATGACAACACAGTGATTAATTAAGCTTAATTAAGCCTTGACATGTCTGTGTGCAGGGGTCTTCTAATCACCTGGTTGACAGAGCCGGGGCCCACAGCCACCACTGTGGCCTGTAACACTTTGGCTTGTGACTTCTCTGGCAACATGATGCCACCCTTTGTCACAGTTTCTGCAGCTAGCCGCTCCACCAACACACGGTCAAACATAGGCAGAAATTTCCGGAAAGCCTGTAGAAGGAGAGCAGAGTGCACAAGGGGTTATGAATTCATTGTGCAATATCCTTGACTAGCACTAGAGGGCAATGGTTATTGGTATTAGGCAGAGCCGTACGGTATTAGGCATTGGTTTCGCAACAGACTTACTTAACATTTGGCTGCAAAGTCTCAGGGTTATCTCCTTCTTAACCAAATTTTGACCCCCTGTATTGTTCTAAATAGTTAATACTGCAGCACACTAGTTACACTATAATGATACTGTATGGCACATAATCACACAGCCATTATCAATGCGTACAAACACAAAGTTCTGAGTTTGCAAGCACACAATCTTATTCCAGATGTAAAAAATGCAAGTGTATTAATAAAGTGTTGACCAAAGATACTACATTTTACATTATACTACTCTACAGTGTACTTACAACATGTGAAGAGAGACAAGATATGTGATCAAAAATCTAGTCATACCAGTACACACACCCTATTAATTACAATAATGTCGATTAATAAACTAATTATTGATTATTGTTGTAATAAGAAACACACAGGCTAAGCATTGTTGCAAGGATGAACATCCTCCTCCTCTCAGTTACAAACTTGTGCTTTGCCTGTTTCAATGTGGGTCTGTCAAAGAATTTGGTCTGGAAAAGTCTTAAAAAGTAATTTCGCAATGGCTCAAAACCAAAACCAAATTTTACTAAGTTCTGTGGACATGAGAAAGCTAGACAAATCAAGATAAGAATTTGTTGCAACAGCAGCCTATTGACCTTGGATGAAGGTCATGAAACAGAGGGGGGGGATGGAGGACATACAGGTTCAGGCCAGTTTTATCCCAGTGGGGGTGCGTTTTGGTGTAGACAGAGGAAGAGCTTTTGTTAATATGTATCATTGCAGCCTAGAACTAAGGACAGACACTACAGAGATCAACTCCGGTGCCTGGTCTATAGGAAACTCAAACAGGGTGAAGACAAACGAAACTGCCTAACAATAATTCAATTACTTATTAGAACCTAGGTTACTTTATCTACAACCTGTCCGTCTTTCCAGAATAACCTCAATCTTATGTCCAGGGTTGAGTCAATACTCTTTCTTCAAATAATTTCACCTCAGTTGTCTAACTGTGACAAAGACAACACATGCAGTGCATGAATGTACAATTCTTACCCTGCCTTTTGGATAAGGGTACAAGTTCCTTCTGTTCTGATAGGTACTATGATGTCTATGAATGTAACAGATATTGCGCTGTATGGTGACATTCTTATTGTGGTCCAATGTATCGTAATTGGGAAAACTCGTATTGGGAATTACTCAGCGATTCTCACCCCCAATCACAAAAGGATTTTAGCTTGTGTATATAGATCACAAGGGACATCAAAGGGGAGCGTATGTGTGTGTGTGTGTGTGGTTGGGAGGGGAGATAGACATTGCTTGAGAAATAGAAAAGAAATAATACATCACAGTCGGTTACATTGTAACTGTTTTGTAAATGTTTTATGATAAGTCTCAGCAGGCCACCCTAAGGTGACAGGAGAAAAGTGCCAAGAGGAGTTTGAATGGGGGGATGACCCGGAAACACACGAGGCCGACAAAATTCCCAAACATTCTCTCCAAAACATCCGTAATATTATGAAATTACATTTCCAGCAGAAACATTCTTGTGAGAAAACCATGAGGACTCGTTGGCCAGCCATACGAGAGTTATTCTATGGATGGCACCTCACCTCATTTTTATACAGTAACGTTAGGGCAATTGTGGCGATTACATCATCTCGCACCCTACGTGACGATTAAAGAGTAGATCGACTAACAATTTTTTTTCTTCTCATACTTAGCTCATATTTGCTCTATGTTGCTTCCTAATGTTAGCTATTGATTTCCATGTCTTAGTTTACCATCCTTACGTTAGCCGCAACATGGTCGAACAGCATGCAAGCTCAGAACTAAATCTCTGACATACATGTTATGGAAGATTATTTGCAAGATGTCTACAAATGTTAACAGACCTGCTGCCATCCTCAGCTTGTGTGTGCATTAATTGCAATCGGTCAGTTAGTGTCTGACCTTGCTAAGGAGAGTAACATGGACAAAGTTAGCTAACTAGCTATCCTAGCTTACATGACAGGTCTCTTCTCTTGAATATGACTAAAAGTCTGATCTTCAGTCATAGCCAAAAGTACAGAAAGAATTGGACAGTTATGTATAATACAACATCGTTGATGAAGTGTTAGGAAGTCTTACCATTTCGGTCGGTTGTTGGGCAGTCAGCGAGTCCTGTTCAAGCACCCAGATATCTTAACGTAAGAATGGACACGCTGAGCACTGAATGACTACCCACGTGAAGGAAGAAATATCTAGAATGTCACTGCGCATGCGTCACAGCATTCGATCTGGAATATTCTTTGGCAAAGTAGCCAACAAAACACGATGCCAGTTGGTTCCAATTAAGTAAAAACACAACTCTAAGGATATACATGTGTTACAGTTCAGGTTAAGTCAAAATAACATTTATGTGGTTTAATTATTGCAGCAGATTTGCGAAATTTTAACCTCTGACCTCATGTTTTTTTCTCCAATCATAAACTGGGAAAATTCTGGAACTAGGTGCCCCGGAACTTGGATAACAGAAATAATCACAGATTAAGTCTTAAGTCTTTTTTTGTATTACTGATTTTCTCCTATTGTTTTACACTGTTGTTTTATTTGCGAATGGCAAGGGCATTTATGTCGAAATCAATAAGAAAAGACTTAAGAGTACGTATGAAAGTACACCTTTATGCAGTATATTCATGTTTAGGGGAATGCCGGTATGTTACCCGGATGAAGTAAAACATGTGCATGGTTTGAAGGTTGTACTGAAACTCGGTACCTCCAAATTATATTATTCCGTGTCCTCCTCTGGACCATCAAGTAGGCTCTTCACACGTCAAATCTAACTTTTACTCGAACGACAAGTAAGTATCAACTACTTGTATTGCCTTGATGTATACACTTGTGAACAGAAGATACACGTTAAACATAGATAATAATTTTATTTTTATGATGACAATAACACAATGCTAAATTACACATTACATTGCCAGATCACGGACGAGCTTGCTTCTTTTAACGATACAAGGCAATTTAACGCTAACGCTACCTGACAGTTTAGTCTTAATTTTAGTCTTAATTTATGTCATGTTGCAGTTAACGTTATGTACAATTTGGTTTGTCATGAAGGAGCTAATTAAGCTTAAGCTTTATTGAAAACGAATGACTCACAGCGCTAACGTTTGCATTAATTTAACGCACGAATTGTCATAGACAGTATCATGTAAGGCAACTTTAAACCATAACAGATAGATAGATAAGCTACACAAGCGCTTTGCCGTAATGATAGTAGTTACTTGGTCTGTATTTGTTTTATTTTTCCCCCTTTTTTTGTAACGCAAAACACAAGTGGGTTTTTGACATCTTGTAGAGTCTTTTGGTTGAAATGAGACCATGTGTTCATAATAACGAAGTTGTTTATGAATTATACAATTTGCTTATATGATCATTTGCCAAGCTAATTAGCCAAACATTAAACACGGAATTACTTTTTGTGGCAAATTAATTAATGTAACATCTCACTTTTCACTTTTTAATGTAACATCTCAATTTTCAGAATTTCCTGGGTATCGTTACCAGCTGTTCCTGACTCCATTTTACTACATTATTAAGAGAGATAATAACGATACTGTGCAAAATGAGCGAGTGACTAAAACCCATGTAAAATGCGGGTATCTTTTGCGCACTTCATTTGAACGCAGGAGGTCTGGGAGATTCTGACCTTGTGACGCATGACCTCAGCACACGTGGGTTCTTCGCAGTACTGCGTCCGGTGTTGAAAGGAAGCAACTGTCTTTCGTCATCTAACTTATTCTCCATTGTCTATTTAATTTAAACCCTTAAATAACATCGAGGCTTAAATTTGAGGCTTAAATGCGTGGTTTATTTTGCACGTCTTGTCTTTTGATTTATCCGCATACTGAAAGCCAAAAGACTTATGTTCTGTAAACTTGTAACTACTAAACTACTAATTTCTCTACCTGATGGACCCTGGGCAAATTAAATCAAATCTAGTTAAGTGTTCTCTTTATGGTAAAACCTCAGTGTTTGGACTGGCTGACACATGTGACTAGGTTTAACCATTGATGAGTTTTGAACTGAATATTTAAGCAAATATCTTTGAGCTAATAGATCAATGGTGTTTTGTCTGGCTCTTTGTCCACAGACATGTTCCGCCTCCCCACTGTGATGAGACAGATGCGCCCTGTGTGCAGAGCTCTGGCCCCACACCTCACCCGAGCTTATGCCAAGGATGTGAAGTTCGGGGCCGATGCCCGTGCCCTCATGCTGCAAGGCGTGGACCTGCTGGCTGATGCTGTGGCCGTCACCATGGGACCCAAGGTATATCAGAATTCCCAGAGGTTGAAAAACAGGAGTAGTTGCAGCACCAAGGATAATTTAGAATGCCCTCAGATGCTATGATGTTTTTAAGAGATGCAGGAAGAGTCTCGCAAACTTCAGTAAAGCCAACTACTTTCATAGTATATTTTAGCGGCTGCCATCCCAATAGCATCATTACAGGATATTCCTGAACATTTCTTTATCATTTTCAGCCAGGTCTGTACCAACATACCCATAATTATGTAGATGTGTGCTAAGTAGACATGACTGTTCATGGAAGTGCTGTATCAGTGTTTAAACAGTGAAGTCCTTGGCTGTCCCGCAGGGTCGCACAGTCATCATTGAGCAAAGCTGGGGAAGCCCAAAGGTCACCAAGGATGGTGTCACTGTGGCCAAGAGCATCGAACTGAAGGACAAATTCAAGAATATTGGGGCCAGGCTGGTTCAGGACGTAGCCAACAACACAAATGAGGAAGCTGGAGACGGGACCACCACCGCCACCGTCCTGGCTCGCGCCATTGCCAAGGAGGGCTTTGACACCATCAGCAAAGGCGCCAACCCAGTAGAGATCCGACGCGGTGTAATGCAGGCTGTAGAGACGGTCATCAACGAGCTGAAGAAGCTGTCCAGGCCAGTCACTACACCAGAGGAGATTGCGCAGGTAAGAGCTGTTGTGCTGGAGTAAAATTAATGGAAGATTTTAGCTGTTTCTCAAAGTCGAGGATCCTCAAGGATTCATGCCTGGTAGAACTGAGCCCTGCCGAGTCAAATCCTTCAAAGACGAGGCAAGGCTTCTTCTTCGCATTCGGAAAACAAACAATGGAACAGACTAGTGATTATGCAGAACGTTGCAGGTGTGCGTTACTGAAAATCATGCCTCCTGCCCGCTTCTCTTTGAAAAACAATGAATGCATCACTGCCATTCTCCCACGTCAATGAATTAAATTATACGTTTTTCATTAAATTGCCAAAATAAACCACAGAGAAGCAACCATTAAGCAAAATCATAAAGAGAAAACTGTACTATTTAGCTTGCAATCACTCGCATCGGAAAAGGTTTAAATACCCTTCCTAAATGCCTTCTTTACACGATTACGGCGTGAGAGTTCAAAGTTCTCAAAATGAACTGAGCTTATATTTCATTTAGGCTACTTTAGGTAATGACAATAAGATGATGTTTACATTTCAAATACATGATACATGAACTGCCTTGTTTAGTGCTGATTTTAAATAAATGTGCGCACAGGATTGTGGGTGTTCCGAGCACGCAGAGGATACACACATGCATCCTCGAAAATTCGGCAAAACGAAGGACTTCGGCCTTGGTAGAATTTGGTAGACTTTGATGGCTACTTGACATTGGAACAGTACTTCGGCGGGACTTGATGATGTAACCAGGGTTCTTAATTAAATTTTTTGATCACCAGCCAATGTGGCTGGTAACTTTCTAAAGTTACTAGCCAATCAGAATTTCTACTAGCCAATTTTTTTTCCGGTGAAAATAGGAGAATTATGAGTTTATTAGATGAGTGTCACTGAATGCATTTGAACATTTTATTAACATTGTTGGCATGAATATATATACCACAAAATATACACAGAAAGTGCAAACACTTCATTTCAAACACTTCATTTCATGTTTGGGATCTAGGCTATCTGTTGATATCCCCCTGCTTCATTCCTCTTCTCGCCCCCATAAGTCTGTCCCAACCACCGCCGCATTTAGTTTAATTATAATTTAATAAAAAGGAGATATCAATTATCATCAACAATGGCAAGCCAGCTGGAACCTGCTACTCGTTTTCTCTCCCGCTCCTGCATGCTCAAACGCGTTCTCAATTAAATGGAGTAACATAGGGCCTACGTTTAAGTTGGATCTTTATTAGGACCTGAAAAGTATCATCTTTATGTAACATGCTGTTGGTGCATGTTGACATTGTATACTATTTTTACTATATTATCTAACAACAGTGAAAAACACTGTTTGCAGTACAGCTACTATGATATTGTCTCTCGGTGCCCTACTCACAGTGCGTGATGCGTGTGGTGGTGCTGATCACTGATCAGGCAACTTTTTAAAACTGAAAATGTTCTCCTACAAGCTCCTCACGTTCCTCTTCATCTTCAGCTAACTCCATAGACAATAAAATAAACGATCTAGCTGCTTCAGGTTTTGCGACCTCCGTTATATGACATCAGCCCCCCAAAAAGGAAATAGGTTAACACAATGCGTTAATTGCATTAATATTTCGTAACGTGTTATGTATTTGTGTTATGTACATGTGTTATGTACTTTTTACTTTACTTTACTGGCTAACTCCCTCCTCTTTCAGTCTATGCTCCCTGCTCCATTCGTTCTTCTAATTCCTTGTGTTTTCTGGTAGACGCTCCGTTCGTTTCCATGGTCTCTCGTGCTGGTTTCACTGCAAACTGCACACAGCCAATGGCCATATGAAACGTCACATCACGTAGCATTACGGCACAGTGGTCATGGCAAATGTAGGAAGTACTGCAAGTGGTATATATGACGGAGAACAGAGCCTTATGTATCATGCATGTAATGCCTCATGCATCACCGGCAAAACTGGCTAGTACGTTTTTATTAACACCAAATTTTTACCCGCATTTGGCGGGTTGGCGGGTGTTAATTTAGAACCCTGGATGTAACATCCTTCAAATAGCAGCCTTGAAGGATCCCGCCTTGACTTTGAGAAACAGCCTTTAATTTCATGACTGGCTGTTTGCTGTTACTAACGTGTTGTTACACCATCTCCCTCTTGTGGCAGGTGGCAACTATTTCTGCTAATGGAGACAGCGAGATTGGTACTCTCATCTCTGATGCAATGAAGAAAGTGGGCAGAAAAGGTGTTCTCACTGTAAAGGTAAGGCTGAATGAACTTTGTCCACAGCATAATAACATGGGTCCCATCAATGGAAATAGCAGTTGCTTCATTTGGAACTTTCCGACAGGATGGCAAAACCCTGCATGACGAGTTGGAGATCATTGAAGGCCTTAAGTTTGATCGTGGCTACATCTCTCCCTATTTCATCAACACAGCTAAGGGTGAGGTGGTCATAATTTAATATATTTTTTTTTTTTTTTTTTAATTGTAATTAGTATAATATTTTAAAGTTAAAGTTTCACAAACACTTCTGACATTCAGGCATTTCTGTACATTTCATGTATATTTCTCCTCCTGTCCGCAGGTCAGAAGTGTGAGTTCCAGGATGCCTTAGTTCTCCTGAGTGAGAAGAAGATCTCCAGCATTCAGGCCATAGTCCCTGCTTTGGAGATGGCCAACCAGCAACGCAAACCACTTGTCATCATGGCTGAGGATGTGGATGGGGAAGCGCTGACCACACTGGTCCTCAACAGGTCTGACCCAACACGCTGCCCACTCTGTCTAGACACATGGGTGACCTATCCATTACAGCACTACATATACCTTAGTGCAAGTTATAGTTATGCAGTTAACAGACTGCATTTAAAGTCATTAGTCAGGAAATAGGTGGTTGCTATTTTTTCCCCTGCAATGACTAGAAATGGGAATGTTTATAAGTCAGTGTCTGTAGCATTTATGGTTTGTTGGTCTCCTATGCCACCTACAGGCTAAAGGTGGGACTGCAGGTAGTTGCTGTGAAGGCTCCTGGCTTTGGGGATAATCGAAAGAACCAGCTGCAGGACATCGCCATTGCCACCGGGGGCACTGTAAGCACACTCAAAACAGCCTTATCTTCAACAACTCTTATCTTGCTTTTCCTCTTTCTGCTTTACTATGTTGATTTGTCTTCCTGTCATGTTTTCCTTCCTCTGTGTGCAGGTTTTTGGCGATGATGCTACAGGCCTGGCCCTTGAGGATGTTCAACCACACCACTTTGGAAAGGTGGGCGAAGTGGTGGTCACTAAGGATGACACGATGATGTTGAAGGGCAAAGGGGACCCAGCAGCAATCGAGAAGCGTGCCAACGAGATCGCTGAGCAGATTGAGGACACCACCAGCGACTATGAAAAAGAGAAGCTGAACGAGCGACTGGCCAAGCTGTCCGACGGAGTGGCTGTCCTCAAGGTGAGAGGGAGGGGCAGAGAACAGCGAGGAAGGAATGCACAGCCTTATGAACAGTTTGGGTTTGAGTTACATGGTATGCCAGTCATTTATGAACACATAAGGGTGTGAGCAAACAGGGGGCAGTTGTGATGTGTAATGTGAGGTGGACTATGTTTTCATTTTTAAAAAAAATGCAAATGATATGCCGCCAGGCACTTTTTTGACTGGAGTTGAACGTTTTTCAATTGAAGGCGCTCAGGGCAGCAATGATTGCTTGCCTTGCTTGTCCTTTAATATATATATATATTAGATGCTGAGGAGTTTTTAGTTTAAAAATAGTTATCAGAGGAACTACTTAGTATATTCACTGGCTGGCTGAGAGATCTGAGATTTGATTAATTTACTTTATCTATAGTAACAGTATTATAATAATAATAATAATAGGGGGCTAATTCTTGGTATTCTTCCTATTCAATTACTAGGGTTTAACACAGTTGTGTTTTTTTTTTTTGTTTATTTGTTTTCAGATTGGAGGCACAAGCGATGTTGAGGTAAATGAAAAGAAGGATCGAGTAACAGATGCCCTGAATGCCACCCGGGCGGCTGTAGAGGAGGGCATTGTGCCCGGGGGTGGCTGTGCCCTGCTGCAGTGCATCCCTGCTTTGGATACCATCAAGCCTGTTAATGCTGACCAGAAGATTGGTACGTCTGTCCCAACCTACATTACTTGGTGTAAAGCAGTGAAACAAGCAACCCACACACATCCTGTCTGTTTCTTATGTTGTGAATAAGAGATGACTTTAACCGTTTGTCAGTACATGTAATGGATGACTCATTCGATGACCCATAACTAAAAGACATGATTACTAATACATAAGCCACAGTCAGAAAGCCTGAACTACCAGGTGACCTGTCAGTTATCATGAGTGATTTAAAAAGAAAAACCTAAACTGACATGTCGTATATTTGAGATTTTTTTATGATGGTCTCATCTTTTGGATCTTCTCTACAATTTGTAGGTATTGATATTATCCGTCGAGCTCTGCGCGTTCCAGCCATGACTATTGCTAAGAATGCTGGGGTAGAAGGCTCTCTGGTGGTGGAGAAGATTCTGCAGAGTGATGCTGACATTGGCTATGATGCCCTAGTCGGGGAATATGTCAACATGGTGGAGAAGGGCATCATTGACCCCACCAAGGTAAGACACATGACTACTTCTCACATGCAACAAGACAACCATTTTGCCCATCCCTGTCCACAATGCAGGGATACTCTAATATTATTTCCACATAACTCTAGCCTTTAATAGAGCAAACCAAGTAATGTGTCAACAACAGCATAGCCAAATAAGTGACCTCAGTGTTTTATCTCTACATCTTAAAAATAAAAAACAAAATTGCATGACTTTCTCCACATTTGAAGGATGCACCTGATAATCTTGTAATGTAAATTTTTCTTTTCATGCAGGTTGTGAGGACGGCCCTGATGGACGCTGCCGGCGTGGCGTCCTTGCTGTCGACGGCCGAAGCCGTAGTCACAGAGATGCCCAAGGAGGACAAGGCTCCAGCCATGGGTGGTATGGGAGGCATGGGGGGCGACATGTTCTAAGCGCCTTGTTGCCCTGAGCCCCAGAAAGACTTAAGTAGTGGGATGAGAGAGGCAGAGGGACACAATTTGCCCTTAGCCTACTCCACCCCCCCCCCCCCACTCACCTGCTGCAAGTGTCAGAAGGAGCTGCCAAAAGGATGACCCTTTTCAGCCGCCCTTTATGTCTTCTTCTTTCAACCCTTCCTGTTATCCCTCCTCCAAAGTTTAGCCACTATTCCACTCATATTCACACTCAGATGAAGTCCCTACCCTAACCCTACTCTATGGCTGGAAGACAAGCACCTAGAAATGACTGGCCCATTGGCTGCCTTGTACCTTTGAAACGCACATATGCATACGAGTTTGCTAAAGCATTGGAAGAAATGTACATGGTCCTCTCTAGTGACAAAATAAGACTGTCATGGTTTTTGATGCTGTTACCTTGGTGTATGTGCATTGGGGGTGTTCAGTGTATCACACACACCGCAGAGCAGAGCTGCAGAGCTTTTAAAACCAGATACTACGAGCTTGTCAGGCAGTCTGAAGGAGATTTAGAGGTAGAAGAATGGAGGTTTCAAAGCAGAAAAAAAAAATTCAAATGGGTCATTTAAGTATCTTAATATCTAAGCCTGCCATCTGAAAGTTTTACACTAAAGTTAGGGCCTTTTGGCCTGTTCAAACTGGACATGAGTGCCTCGTTTACCCTTGTGATTGCCACCATGTCATACGCCCTGTGGTCAGTAGAGAAAATGGGGTGGGAGGGCTTGTTGGTCTTTGTGGAATATGTGGCCTGCACTGCTATGGCGGTGGGGTAATAACTGGCACAGCAGTTTGGACCAATCAAATGTTTCATATCTCCAGCCAATCATCTTGTGCGATCAGGTATGTTTTGTCAGTGGTCCAAAATGCTGTGTGGTAGGACTGTCACTGTCAAGTAGCTCTAGGGCTGGGATGTTTTTTCTCTTACACATACATTCAGCAGTGATCGCTCAGTGTTTTTGTATTAATTCATTGATTCTGTGACTTTTTTTATTTAAATAAAATTAATGTCCAAAAAATGAGTTTTGCTTTTAATGGCATAAGGCATTGTGAATTAAGTGTCAGTGTTGTGATTCAATAAATGGAATGTTGCTATAATTTCCTGAAACACGAATCTGAGGTGATTGTGTAATTCTAAGATTGAAACCAATGCAGAGTTTTAGGCCTAGAACATGAATACAATTCTCTAGGGGTCACAACCAGTCCACATAGTTTGTGAGACTATTATTATCATTCACATGACCCATCTATTTGCAGCGTTGCAACCACAAGTTAAACTAGTCAGAACCTGTTGGAAAGACATGACAGAAATCAAGCCACAGAAAAGTTTTCTTAAATATAAAAATACTTTATGAACCATGCAGTCTGTATACATTTCACCCAAACACTGAAATTAAAATATTCTTAATTTACACTAAAAAAACAACCACATCACAACAAAGACATTGAGTTCTCTACAATGAGCACTGATCTGTGGTCTTAAGTCAGTATGTTCTGTACAGTGTGGTCTTCCCATAACCTAAATAAATAGATAATGACAAATGTATACATTTTTTTAAAAGATAATGATAAATAAATGCTGTAACTTAACACAAATGCAACAGAACTGCACTGGTGATTTGGAATAGTCCAAAGACTGGGGGCTTGGGGTGGCCGATGCTGATGCCTCACTACTGCTGCAATCCGCTGGGGCGTGCAAGAGACGAGCCGCAACCACAACACCAGAGGCGATCCTTCACTGCACCCCGACAGCAGAGGCAATCCTTCACTGCACCCCGACAGCAGTTTGGGCCCTTTTTCGAAGCAGTGGGCATCCACAGTTTGCGATCGCTACCAGCATTCAAATCCAAAATTTCAAACGCTATTGCACACGTCTTAATAACAAAGAAATAAGCTACGGTCAATCTGAGGCGTTGTCGTCATCGCCGCCACAAGAGAAGCGTCATAAATCTATGGCATTTTTACACTCTAGCCATCGTTCTGTTCACAAACCCTGATAAGGCGCACCCTATCCGCCGCATCACGGACAAGGCTTTGGAAGTATCTACCAACCTGACATCCCTTGTGCCGCATTGGCATAGAAGAATGTTGCACCTTTCAGGAGTCTATGAACAGGTAGAACTCTTAATGTGTGCTTGCTGTGACTTCCGTCATTGTAGTACATCTATTCTGCCTCCTCCTGCACCGAGCATGTTTACCCTTCTGGAGCCTGTGGCTGACATCACTCTAGTCCCTTCCTGATTGAAATACTGATCACTTATCGGAAGTCCATAATTCATGCCTGCTTTCAAACAAAACCACTTGTTTTTTGGCAGCATTGGCATTCTAAGCATTATGCGAATGCCATAAAGGGAATTCATCTGAATCTTAAATCTTACGCTACCGTCTTTGTCTCCCTGATGTTTTTTGTTTTTTTGGGGTTTTTTCCAGTCTGAAATGTGTTCATTTGATCAAATTAGCCCTTGTCAGACTACATTCGAGTCTGCAGTTTGTCTTTGTCCTTTTTGGCGTGGATGTGGAATTATCACTCCCTCCCACACAGCCTCAACAATCAGCAGCCAGAGCAGATGGCGAAGAGTGGGCTTGGTGACATTCAGGAGGGTATATGGGGAAAGAAAAAAAGAAAAAGAAAAAAGGGACCTGCCCATAGGGCAGACTTCAGCCTAGCATAAAACCCTCCACAGGCTGGGGGGGTGACAGAACAAGAGAGAGAGAGAGAGAGAGAGAGAGAGAGAGAGAGAGAGAGAGAGAGAGAGAGAGAGAGAGAGAGAGAGAGAGAGAGAGAGAGAGAGAGAGGAGAAAGAAAACAATTGTCTTTTTGACAAAGGCAAAGATGGAGAGAGAGAGCAGAGAGAGACCCCCACTTAAAATCCTGGAGAGAGAGAGAGAGGAGAAAGAAAACAACCTTTCACAAAGCCCCATGGTCCAGGCAACCTTAAAAGCCCCTTCGCTTCTTTCCATCGCCTGAGAGGCAACCTTTTAGCCCCGCCTCTTTTCCACGTGCCTGAGAGCGTGCGCTACGTGTGGTGGATCTCATGGAACATCAGCTCACGGGGAATGGCCGTCTCTTGACCGTAGAGTTTCTTCGCACGGCGCTCGAAGGCCGACACCATCTGCTTCACCACCTCATCAAAGAAAACTGTGGCCAACTGAGAGTGTAGCAGTGAGCGGAACTCAAAGGAAATCTAGAGAGGAGAAGAGAGAGAGAGCCATTAGTGAGACCCTGCTCAGAGCTTTACTCATCAGTCAAAATCACAGACATGGGAAATTGCTTGGAATATGTATAGCTTTTTTCTTATTTGGATTCTAAATGCACTGTAGAAATGCAGGGAAGAATCAAGCATCTCCAAAAAGCAAGCAAATAAAACTGAGTGGCAAGATATCCCTATTCAGCTTGCATACCTAGGTAGACTTACAACAACCAAAACAATACCCAAAGTATAAAGGTACCACAGGTTTTGATGGGTGGACCTCAATTGACCGTTCGCAAAACCCCGCCCATCGAACGCAGATGAGCCAATGGCAGTCCAGTAGCTCCGTGCAGGCAGACATGGCCCGTCAACTTCACCTTACGGCTCCATAGAAATGTATTGGGAGCCTTGATATTTGTCCGGTTTTATGGGATTTTATAGTGATATTGAGTTGAGTGAGTTGAAAAGGACAGTCAAATGACATTTGTGGGATTAACACAACACCAATACACAGAAAAATGCCTTTCAATCTTGATTACGTTTTCTGTAATTATGTTAAATTAGATTAAATTCTCTAGTCCCAGATCTCCACTATTTTAAAGCAAAGGGTTACTCCTTAGCAAACTATAACGAAACAGTGCTCCACCACATCTGTGGATTAAGCCACATATTCAACTCAATGTAAGTCAGATAAATAAGGATGTTAATTGTTTTCAGCATTGCACATAAAATGATTGTCACTTGGAGGAGACTTGTAGATAACTAACGTTAGCATAGTTAGCTAACCGCTGCTAATAACGTGCTAGCTTCGTCACGTCAGAGAAGCATGGGGCTGTGCCACTGATCTTTAGATCCGTGGGCTGTGCACAGTAGTGCAACATTCATTCACCATATAATAATAAAGTTGAAGTGGCTCTGCAATATAGGCTATGTTTCCGTTTTTTGGCAGCACCATGTTCCTTACATGACATGGCCCAGTGTCCTTGTAACATGCATGCAAGTCTATCTAGCACAGCTAATATTAATATCAGTGAATCACACTCGGCCTCCGTTTAAGTTTGTCACCCAACAAAGCTAGATAATGAAGTTTTATACACGTGTCTCCATGTCATACTGCAGTCTTTCAACGGATTGTAAATGATTGTAAATTAATTTAGGTCCGTGGCTCTCTAAAAGAGCCTCTTGTGCTGTAACTTTTGCAGAGTCTTAACAGCTACAGTATACTGTACCATTGAATTTCTAGACAACTCCGTTCTGAGTTTGACGAGCGTAGTAACAATAACATGGGGGCGTGGCTTTTGCGAACGGTCAATTAAGGCATTTGAATGAGATTCTAATTTTAGTACTCACAGCAAAGTCAAGAGTGCACGTGCGTGGGTAGCCAGGAAGACCAGGGCTGAAACGCCACACTGTCTCCAGGTGATTGAAGAGTTTACCATCAGAGCAGGCAGCCTGGAATTTGAGTACACACATACAAGTTAGCCAGAAATCGCAACCCTGCATTACACCTAAAAAGACACAAATGATGTGCTTGCATACCTTGACCATGTGGGGACGCACTGTGGTGACCAGGGAAGTGTAATTTTCCACTACTGGAGGGAAGCCAACGGTGAGCTTGGCCTTGCAGAAGCCTGTGCGGCGGAAGACGACATCCGACCGCTTGCACCAGGGCACAAAGTGTAGGTAGTCCTCCACACCAGCGACCACGGTGTACATCTCCTGCATGGAATACCTGGAGCAAAACAAAAAAAAGGGTCAAACTGCATTCTGCAGGCAGGCATATGACTATGACAATGCCACGGCTGACAAGCAAGCGCGCATTAATCTCCCATGAAGGGTATAAAAGGGCCAGAGTGGAATGTTTTGCATCTGAAGGTCAGACACCCTTGTGAGTACAGGCTTCAGTGTGGCCTCTGACACAGAAAAGTACAAATAGCAACTAAGCCCCACCCCCTCCAGCAAGATTTATGCAGCACAGTTTGGCAGTTCACCGAACACCACAATGTCCTACACGTGTATAGTGTGCATGAAGTGCACACCAAAAACTGATTCTCAACTTTAACCCATTTCAAGATTTTAAAGCACAGCACAACCCTGGCCCAGGGCTGTGCTTTTAAGTGTCATGCCAAAGTCAGACAGCGTGCTGAGGAGTATTATTAGTCAGGATTATTAGAACAGGATATTGCAGGAGCAGAAAGAACAAGCCAGCTGGCTGTTGTTCTTGTGATGTAATGTTCAGATCTGCTTGTCATGCCAGGGTCCCGGGCTCTAATCTTCAATCAGACAAGGCTGCGCTGAACAGTGTTTCCACCGTTTCTGTTTTCGGGGGTATTAAGATCGTCTTGGTAGTGTATAGGTCTAATTGAGTGCCTGTCACTTTAAGACGTTTGAGGGAACCCTTGCAATTGTAACACGGTTGAAAGGCTGCCGATGTGTGGATGCAATTCATAACATTTTCTACATAGTTAAAATAAAGGTTCACATACTTCTCCTTGGGACAAGCACTTTTGAATTTTGGAAAACACTTTTCCATTTACATCGGGATTATGCAAACATTCAGTGTCAGAGTCAATAAAATGAGCCCTTCAACGAAATTGACAAGCAGCTGTAAATAGGCTAAGCATGCTAAATTCCACATCCAAACAGTATTCTAATGTTAGCTTTGAGATACTGCTTGATTTCATAACTTAACTTAGTTTAGTCTCTTCAATGTAGCCTACTATGTTGTGATAAGACCTTAGCAGAGTTCACTTCAATGCAGTAGTTTTGAACAAATTTGCGCAGCATGGTCACGATGCTAAGCGGATTTAATAGCAGTTTAGCCAGACGTCTTCTATGCAATGCTTCTATGTGGCAACAACAATCCTTCAACAATTGTGAATATTTTGTTAAATGCACATGCAGAGAAGGGGCAGCGGGCTACGAGAGAGAGCGGGGCAGGGCAAGGAAAAGCTGCGTGCGTAAAAAGCGCAGCTCAATAGCAATGCAAGGATTTGACCTTATATTTAATTTAAATTAAATTAAACATAGAATATTAATCTGTGGCGGCCGATTTTTATTTCGTGGCGCCCCGCCACAGATTAGTCAATGTATGGGAAACACTGCTGAAAGCCGCTTCCTCCTTTTGTCAATGAAATTCTTCATGGTGAGCAATTAACATGATGTTAGACCTCCAGTCTTCTTATAACAGCCGGACTTCATCCTTAAACCTTTGACAGCATCCTGACGAGCTTTTGTTAACTACACTACCGGTGCACAAATGGGTCAGGTAGTGACACTGTACCCTTGCCATGGCACTGCATAACCAGCCGATGGGAACATGCTAAATATATCCGAGGAGATAAAGAGATGGAAACCTTTCTTAGGTCACCTAATGCCAGGCCTGAAGCAGCCAGGGCGTGTCTGTGCAGGGCAGGGCAGGACCACTCACTCACCCAATGATGCGTCTCTCAGAATATTCCTTCCTCTTGTTGAGTGTGTCGGCCAGGTTGAAGAAGCTGCGCGTGGGGGCCACCACTGCGCGGCCGGACATAGCGCCCAGCAGCGGCGGCACTCGCGTCATCAGAATCCCGCATGATGACAGATACCTGTTTCCAAAACAACACATAGGGGGAGAACAACTGAGAAATGGTCTACTCTTGACCAGGACAAACAAAAATCAATGCTGGTAAACTGTTAGGAAGTCTGCCTGCATTTCTAGAGCTGGTGTACAACAGTACATGTCTAATAATAGCTACGTTAGACAGAATAAAGGGATGCAGGCGGATTTCATTTACTTCTGGCAGCACAATTTGGATTACGGCTTGAATTAAGCACACACACACACTAATGTTTAGTGCACGCCAAACATATGGGCTTGCAATTACCAGTACTCTTTTTATTAAGTGTTTCTTGAAAGTCATCCAAAACGTGTGTTTACATAATCTTGTAATGTCGTTACAATAAAGACCCTAATGAATTCTAGTGATCGAAGGACTTGCTGAAAACACATTCCAGATTCCAAGGGCACAGGGTCTGACCACTTCACAATCACAAGTAGGTTTATGGAGTTTTTACCTAAAACTGGTGCAAAGCATGCAAACACCGGCTACAGCCTTGCTTGCACTGAGAAAAGCTTGCCAGCAAGCTTTTCCCACAAGTATTGGTGTAGCTCTGTTGTAAGGGCTTTTCTTAAGTTCACAGGTTGTTCCACTAATGTAACTAAATAACTAATGTAATGTTCATGGAAGCTGCTTTGGACAAAAGTGCAGAATACCATAACCAAAACTAGATTGGAAACATCCTGTGCAGCTAGTGGGAATGACTGGTGGGCTTATTCGGCATTAACATGATCATTTACCAACAAACTTAATATAAAGATGACACCAAAAGTAGTTGCTCATAAAAAAAGAAATAGTTGAGTTTTTGCATAGTGTTGCTAAATACAAATACCCACAATTATAACATCAAACGCAAATAAAATGTAATTATTGCAGCAAGTGCAACCCTAACTTGTGGGCCCTCCAACTCCTGAATGTTGAGTAAGTATGAAGAGAGGAGAGGGCGAGTGCTGCGTTGGGTCAAAACAGTATTTAAAAAGGATCAGATGCTATTTGAGCGTGGACAACAGAAGTTATACGCTTAAGGCAAAATGTGACTGTCCTGTATGTAAGCTGTCAAGGAATCCGAGGCACAATGGTCAAGTATAAGTTAAAAATATAAGTATGTGTAAGTACACTGCTGAAAAAAAATTAAGGGAACACTTACATTTTTCCACAATTGTTAAAACACATTTTTGAAACCTTCCACCCTTTTCTCCATTCTCAAACTACATTCACAGAATGTCTGACAGTTCTTGCAAAATAAAAAACACACGCCTCAAAAGTTTTACTTGTGCTCAGAACCAAACAGTGTCAGAGTACCGATCCAGTGTATGATGGAAGTGTTCCCTTAATTTTTCTGAGCAGTATATGTTAAGAGTAAGTATGTTTTGCATGCCCATGTACGTAGCATACCGCTGTCTTGACTTCATATTCTCGTACATTTGCACATAACCACTGCAGAAATTCAACCATAAGGACATGGACGAAACCAAAAGACCATCAAAACTCTGCCCTGGCTCTGACATTTGGCCCACATGGTGTGCACAAAATGTGTGTGTGAGAAACTGTAGTCATCAATAGCAATTTAACCACAGATCTTAACAACAAAAGACCAAGTACACAGTCTGGACACAAGAAATCCATCTGTGGCCAATTTTCCACAGTCTTTCCTAGAAAAGCTGCCATCAATTGAACAGCACAAGCCTAAACATAGGGTTGACATTGGTAGGAGTTCTTTAAATTGCCAATGTAACGAACCCAGCATTGCGCAAGATTCACCTCTGACGTATACACAAAGAAAACTTTGACATATGAGAGTTAGGCCTAGACACTTCTATATTTGTAGGAGAGGGCATCTGGGCCACTTGACCATAATCACAGCACAGACACTCACTCTCAGTCAGTTTAGATCTGGGTCATGTGAATGGAACACTGCTTTGAAGACGCAGTCTCAGCAGCTCCCTGGCACACCGACACAACTGCCAACACGAACATTGGACAGAAAGAGAGTCCAGTCAGACAAACCTTCTACTTCACTTCTCAACTCATTCAAGAAGATTTACAAAGCATAGGAACACTACACAAAAATGTGGCATGGGTAGTAGGAATAGTAGTCTGACCTCTATTAGCTTATAACTACATTATTTCAAAAGGAATTACATTAACATTAATGACAAAAGGACAGGGTTGACCTAAATTCCACTGCATACAGATTTTGAAATGAAAGTCTTGATTGCACTTTTCTTCTGGCTTCTTCCACTATCTCCTTCGACCACACTGTGACTAGTACTTAGATTTCTGCACTCCCATCCTCTGGTATTTTTGTTTCATAAGGTCCCCTTTGCAATGGAGTTTCTGGTTCTAAAATGTCCCTCAAGATGAATAAAATATATCTATTTTCAATGTTATTCCTCATATTGTAAGTCGCTTTAGATAAAAGGTTCTGCTAACACCCATTGGACACGCATCAGAACACACATCAGAACACAGGCTGGGTGAACGACAATGACCCCGTCAAGGCGAGACGTCACATGCCATTTTAGGCAACTCTACCTGGCAGGTCAATGTTTGCAATGAGTACACAATGTCCCTGGCGAGCTTGTGAAGGGCAACTTCACAACTGCTGGCAACATCACAACTTTCTCTGATAACACGCAAGCCTAGTACGTCACAGCTGATCATGATGTAATACAATGTGCCACTCAAGGCACTGAATAAGTGGACTCAAGTTTCTTTAATGTAATTCAAGAAGGTGGGAGTAGGTTTGAGGAGTGGGATGTCGGTGGGAAGGAGTCAAATACTGCCACTGCTTTTTCCAGCTATGCTAAAGTCATGTAAGAGAAAGCCATCTCGGTTGGGTCAGAGGATAACCTCAGTGGGACTTTGATACCCTCACCAAAACGTAGTCCAATGATCAGTTCCTTATTTCGTCCGATCAGCATTCAGAGAAACATAGCAACTTTGCAACTGATCATGTAATGTGTAACCATGAAGCAGCACTATTTGCCTTCACAGTATTCTCACTTAAAATGCTATTGTTTCAGAAATGCAAAGTGGTTGTGTTGCAACATAATTTACGTGAACCATTGCTTGAACGGTCATTCAAAAACGTACCGGAGGGTACCTAAGAATCGACCGTCAATCATCATGTAGCAAAATAAATTTAACTCCTAAATGAACACTAGCTGCTAGCATCTATATCGATATGACTACTACTCCCATAAAATGTGTCAATCTTAGCTACTTCTGTGGGCATCAAAACGTGTCCATACTCAAGTATGCTGGCTAGCTGAAAAACGAATCATGTAAATTCGTTACACTCGTTAACGTTATTTCGTTAAATTTTCAATTTTTTTAATTTTCCGGCGAAAGTGAAACAAAATGGCTCCAGTGACAGCTAACGTTAACGTCGACAACTGGATGGCTACCGAGAAGATAGCTAACGTTAACCAAATTTAGAGTAAAGTAAGTTACTTCTATCCATTGCAAACCCAATGTTTCCTTTCTTAACAACATGGTAAGTTAACGTTATGGTTAAAGCAACAGTTTATTCCCAATATGGACTCTCAAAATAGCTTGTCGAGCAGAATATTGTTAGCTAACTGTAACGTTAGGTTAAAGTTACGTTGACGCGGCTAACCAAGCAGATAGCCACTGGGACAAAGGAAAATTGGTAAGCTTTAAAACGGCACGATCCAACCAGAAGACCTTAGTTTACCTCACTCCACTCCTTCCCGGTACTTCTCGGCTACTTGAAGATGGCAATTGTTTGATACATTCGGCTACCGCTCTCCGCAAACACCGGGAACCTCTCGCCATCTTCAATATCGTCGACTGCTTCTTCTAAGACTAAGATAACCCCTCAAACGTAAACCCCACCCATCTCCAGATTTCGCCGTATCAGGCAGTAGTGATTGGGCAATAGTTTTACACACTGCACTTTGGTTGGTTCTCTCTACGTTCGTCAGTCTGTAAAATCGTGACGTGAGAGCACATTGTAGTGGAGTTGCGTACGCATTCATATCACGGGATGTAGGATTGAGTTGCGGTCGGTGACACTGGCAACTCAAAGAGGGCTTCAGAAAGGTTATGCTAAATTTGTTGAGGACGAAATGTTAAAACTGACCATTTTAACTATATGATCTCAAGATGTAGACTTTGAATTGTATGTTTTATAAATGTAACAGCAAGACAATCCAGCCTGAAATCACAGCAAGTGATTGTTTTTGTTTAATTTGTCCTGCCATAGGCCATGGATAGGGACTACCTAGTCTATTATACCTAGGTAGGCTATTATATTCTACCCTTATGATTTTTCTTTACGTAACCTTGTAGGCTACTGAACATAATTTGACCTGTGTCAGATTTAGGCTGGGCTAGAAGTGGCCTACCTCAAGTGTTTCTGTGAAGGTCAGCTCAAGCACACAAATAGGCCTATCAACAAATTTGCTGAATCCCCGTTTTCCAGACACCTGAATTTTCAACACTCCTGAGTCCTTGCCAAAGCATTCCATCTGTGGTTGGGTTTAGAGTTGCATTGGTAGTCTAAGCCTTCAGCTTTCCACTATAGATTTCCCTTTCAGTTGCAACACTGAGCCCTAAATAAAGTCTGGAGAACACTTGCATGGGTCTACGTACCTTTTCTTCATGACTTCTCTTCCATTTCTCTGCTCTTCCCTTACCAGTATAGGCCTATTATGCACACAAATGACACCGACTAGCTGTGGACCTGTATTGTTTTGCAGCTGTATTGGCTGAAATAATCTGCTGTAACTGGCACATACATATTGAAATCCATTGTCTGCATTACACCAAAATGTAATCCCCAACCATGACACAAGTGACACTGTGTCTTCACTGTGTACTCATTTTACTAGTAAGGCATACATACACTAGTATGGACAACATATTGAGTATTGTGGTGTAGCAATACTTTTTGGACAATAATTGCTAGCTTCTTGGTTACCTCTAGCCTGATGTTGTCATGTTCAAATTGGCGGGACTGAGCACCCAGGCTAGGTCACCTCTGTACACGCGGAAAATTAACTCACCATTTATTTTAACAACATCATCGTGCTATATCGTTGGTATTGTCATGATCTTAGCAGACATAAACGTCAAGCTTACTGTTTTCTATGTTTCTCAGCAATTGTTGTGTTAGAGTGCCATCTACTGGGCGAAATGGTCATTTTCGGTATGCAGAAATGTGTTTCGCCTACTTCCTGTTCTCTCATACGCGGAAAAAAAAGTAACGAGTTGCGCGGATGTTTTAGTGTCTCGTGAATATTCAGCTACCAGTTTACAGCAATAAAGTCGCTTTAATTATAATTTGGTTCCCTATGAGGGCAATGCCTGTAAGTATTATTTCGTTTTGCTACATGTGTGTTAGGTAACTGTGTGACATGCAATATAAGCCATTTTAGTTCATTGATATGGTTTCTTATATCGTAATGGCGGCTAAGCGTGGTTGAAAGCGTGGTAGCGATGAAGTGTGTTATTCTACGGTTGCAGTCAGTCATATTCTATGTGATTTATATTCATAAATGTATATTCCTAAAAAGGCATAAATGAGCTGAAAGAAATGTATTTCTGTGTTACAGTTTTACAAAATTAATAAAGGAATGGGAGAAACTGAACAAAGGATCGAGCTGCATCGACGTTCTTTGTATCCTATAGCCTAATGTTTAACTAGCTGGATAACTAATGAGCTAAAATTAGTGAGGCCATTACAGTAAAAAGGCAGACCCTCGCCTGTCAAGACGACTAAATCTTCGCAAACAACCACCTGCAAGTAGTTCACCCCGATCCCTTGCTCCATACGACATGGAATCTCAGACAGAAGCTCAGCTACCCGCCGACTCCACCGAAGCAGAATTGCAAGAACTCGAGGTCAGATCTCAAGCAATGGCATCCATCTCCTCCCGTGCATCGTCTGCTCGTGCATCAACCTGCAGTTCAAGAAAGAGCGCCATGTTAGCATCAGCAAAAGCCAAAGCACAAGCAGCCAGAACCAGAGCAGCCTATTCTCAAAGAGAAATAGAGATGAAACTTCAGAAAGCAAAATTAGAAGCTGAATTAGAAGCTCTCCAATGCAATAAAGAAATGGAAGCTGCAATTGCAGAAGCAGCAGCTCTGCAAGCAGAACTAAATGAAGATCAGAGTTTCGGAGATCCAGAATCAGAGGTAAATCAAAGATACTTCACAGCTCATGATTCTCTGTCAAGACAACAGACAAAGCTAGAAAGGGAAACAGACCTGCTAGGCCCATTTAGCAATCCTTCACCAGAGCCACGGTGGCATAGGCAACCAATGCCACCAGCAACAATGCACCACAAACCGTCCCCAATCAGCAATAAAGCATGGCAGGGAGCAAATGGCCATACACTCCCCAGTCCAAATCCACTTTTCAGTCCTCCCTCTGACCACACCCCTAATCAAAACAATCATGGTTCTGCAACCGCAGATCTGGCTAAATTCATTGCAAGAAGTCAGCTGGTGTCCACCGGGTTGACGAAGTTCGACGACAGAGTAGAGAATTACTGGGCATGGAAGTCCTCGTTCTGCAACACCATAGACAACATTGGTGTGACGGTAGCAGAGGAAACTGACCTCCTGATAAAATGGCTTGGCAAAGAGTCGTCAGAGCAAGCACGCAGGTTAAAAGCAGCCTACATAAGAGATCCCGAGGGTGGGCTCAAGACCATCTGGCAGCGCCTTGAAGAGTGCTATGGCACACCTGAAGCTATAGAAGGGGCGCTATTTGCAAGATTGAATTTTAGAGACAAACTACTAACAGACCGCAAACAGTACATCAAAGAGAACTCCATCTGCTTCCGATGTTGTGCATCAACAGCTCACGTTGCCAAGAACTGCAACACAGCCATAACATGTGCGGAGTGCAAGAGTGACAAGCATGTCGAAGCCCTTCACCCTGGTCCATCACCATGGAAAGCCAAACAATCCCCACCCATCTCAGACAACGGCAGGGAGGGCAGAGAAAAAGTACAGCCTCCAGAAGCTGTAACATCCAAGTGCACTGACGTATGCGGTGAAGGGGTGAGTGCAAGAGCTTGCTCAAAAATCTGTCTAGTCAGCGTGTATCCCCAAGGTCGCAGAGAGACAGCTACAAAAGTGTATGCGATCATTGATGAACAAAGCAACAAGTCTCTTGCCAGAACAGACTTTTTTGAAATGTTCCATGACAAAAGCTCCCCATCTCCTTACACATTAAAGACGTGTGCCGGCAGTGTAGAAACATCCGGAAGGAGGGCATGTGGCTACATGATTGAATCATTAGATGAGAAGACATGCATCCCTCTTCCTGTTCTCATTGAATGCAACGAACTCCCCAACAACAGATCGGAAATTCCAACCCCTAATGCTGCTCTCCATCACCCACACCTGAAAAGCATAGCAAGTGAGATTCCCCCCTTAGATCCCAATGCAGAAATACTTCTGTTGCTAGGCAGAGACATTCTAAGAATACACAAAATCCGACAGCAGATAAATGGACCCAATAACGCCCCATTCGCTCAGAAATTAGATCTAGGCTGGGTGGTGATCGGAGACGTGTGCCTTGGCACAGCACATAGGCCTTCATCCGTCACCGTCCATAAAACATGTGTTTTAGAAAATGGTCGCCCTAGCTACCTCACACCCTGCTACAGCCACATGCATGTGAAAGATCCCACACAAGGGAATTCCTTGCTACAGTTTCCTCCACCTCAGCACTCTGCCGATCATACAGCTCCTCTCTACAGCGACAACTCGAGCGCCTCAGTCTTCACCTGCACCGACCAAGATCATCAGCCTGCTCCATCCATCGAAGACCAAGTTCATACAAATAATGGACAATGAAGTTTTTCAAGACGACACAAAAAGCTGGGTAGCACCCATTCCCTTTCGGTCTCCTAGGAGACGTCTGCCAAACAACAGAGACTACGCGCTGAAAAGACTCAGGTCAGTGTGTCACACTTTAGGAAAGAAACCTGAAATGAAAGAACATTACACACAGTTCATGCAAAAAATGATAGACAACAAACATGCTGAACTTGCCCCAGCCCTTCAAGAAGGAAAAGAATGTTGGTATTTGCCATCCTTTGGCATCTACCATCCCAAAAAGCCAGAGCAGATCCGCATAGTGTTCGTTTCAAGTGCACAGTATGATGGGACTTCGCTCAACAACGTCCTCCTCAAAGGGCCAGATCTAAACAACAACCTGCTAGGCGTTCTGATAAGGTTCAGAAAAGAGAAAGTTGCTGTAACTGCAGACATCCAGCAAATGTACTACTGCTTTGTCGTCAAAGAGGAAGATAGAGACTACTTGAGATTTCTGTGGTTTCGCAACAACGATTGGAAGAGTGACATTGTGGACTACAGAATGCGCGTCCATGTGTTTGGGAACACACCTTCCCCTGCTGTGGCAATATACTGCCTCAGACGAGCTGCAAGAGAAGGAGAAGCAGAATTTGGTGCTGATGTGACGGCATTCATCGAAAGAGACTTCTATGTTGATGATGCACTGAAATCCTTTGCAACTGAGTCTGAAGCTGTCAGTGTCATCAAGCGAGCACAAGAAATGCTCTCCCGCTACTGTCTCAGACTGCACAAGATCACGACAAACAGTGCAGCTGTGATGAACGCATTCTCCCCTGAAGACCGTGCGAGTAGCCTCAAAGACTTGGATTTTTCTGCAGGTGATGCTCCCATGCAGCGCAGTCTGGGCGTCAGCTGGAATATACTCACCGACACATTCACCTTTCATGTGCAGAAAGACGACAAGCCTTTTACACGCAGAGGCGTACTCTCCACCATAAACAGCATCTTCGATCCTCTTGGATTTCTTTCACCCGTCACAATACAAGGCAGGTCACTCCTTAGAGTGCTGTCCATGGAAAATGGAGACTGGGACTCACCGCTCCCTGAAAATCACAAAGCAGAGTGGACAAAGTGGAAAAGTTCGCTCCAATGCCTCCAAGACCTACAAATTCCCCGCTGCTACACATCTCTCTCCCCATCTGGGGCCAGCTTTAGAGAGCTGTGTGTGTTTGCAGATGCTTCTACGAAGGCTATCGCGGCAGTAGCCTACCTGAAAGTGACCGACGCAGATGGCCACTCTGAAGTTGGATTCGTCCTCGGCAAAGCAAAGCTGGCCCCTGTAAAAGAGACTACAATCCCCAGACTCGAGCTCTGTGCAGCAGTCCTCGCTGTGGAAATAGCAGAGTTTGCTATGAGTAGTATAGACCTACACATGAACTCTGTCACTTTCTTTTCAGACAGCAAAGTTGTGTTAGGCTATATCCATAATGAGCAGAGAAGTCAAAGTCAGCTTTATTGTCAATTTCTTCACATGTTCCAGACATACAAAGAGATCGAAATTACGTTTCTCACTATCCCACGGTGAAGACAAGACATATTTTGCCAATTTAGGTCCACAGACAAACATAACATTCAAGTAAACAAAAAAGTAAGTATATAAGTAAATAAGAGGGCACATATAATAATGAAAAAATAAGAGCAGCAAAATTTGGTTGAAATTGTGCATAGACAGTCAATAAAATACTAGTGCAAAGTCAGGCCAATAAAAGGCTTGGGTAGTTCTGTTTGACCTAAGTAAGAAAGAAAGTGGCATAGTGGTGCAAGTTATGTAAGAGCAGCAGAAGTGTTGTGTTTTCAGGACAACAACACCAAGTTGTAAAGTGTACAAGTGTGCAAGTGGGTAGTGCAGGCGGCCATTTTGGGTCCAATGTCCAGGATGTTATGTAGCTGAGGGTGGAGGGGGAGAGGAGGGGAGAGTTCAGCATCCTTACAGCTTGGTGTATGAAGCTGTTGGTGAGTCTGGTAGTGCTTGGGGGCGCAGGCTTCTGTACCTCTTCCCAGAGGGCAGTAGATCAAACAGATTGTGGCGGGGTGACTTGCATCACTCACAATTTTTGGTCAGCCTTCTATGGGTGAGGTGGGTGGTGTAAATGTCCTTCAGGGGGGGAGTGAAGCACCAATAATCCTTCCAGCTGTGTTCACTATGCGCTGCAGGGCTTTCCTGTTGTATTCAGTGCAGCTTCCGCCCCACACAGCGATACAGCTGGAGAGGATGCTCTCAATGGTGCCTCGGTAGAATGTGGTCATGATGGCTGGTGGAGCACTTGCTCGCCTGAGTTTCCGCGAGGAAGTACAGGCGGCTGAGCTCTCTTCGCCAGTGATGCAGTGTTGGTGGTCCAGAGAGGTCTTCACTGATGTGCACCCCAGGAATTTGGTGCTGCTCGCTCTCTCCACCACAGCACCGTCGATGGTCAGTGGCAGGTGTTGGGTGTGACCTCTCGGAAGTCAACAACAATCTCTTTGGTCTTGCTGGACGTTCAGCAGGAGGTTGTTGTCCCTGCACCACGTGGTCAGATGGTCGACCTCCAACCTGTATTGAGTCTCGTCGCCCTTAGTGATGAGACCCACCAGAGTTGTGTCGTCAGCAAATTTCACTATGTGATTGTTGCTGTAGGTTGCAGTGCAGTCATGCGTCAGCAGGGTGAAGAGCAGCGGACTGAGCACGCAGCCTTTGGGCCCCCTGTGCTCAGTGTGATGCTGCTTGAGGTATTGTTGCCAACACATTACTACTTGGGGCCTCTGACAGAGGAAGTCCAGTAGCCAGTTGCAGAGGTAGGTACTGAGTCCCAGTTTGTCAAGTTTGCAGATGAGTTGTTGTGGTATTATGGTGTTGAATGCAGAACTGAAGTCTATAAACAGCAATCTCACATATGAGTCTCTTTTTTCCAGGTGGGTGAGGGCTGGGTGGAGGGCAGAGCAGATTGCATCCTCTGTAGACCGCTTGGCTCGGTATGCAAACTGGAAGGGGTCCAGGGTGGGGGGGGGCGAATGGCTTTGATATGTGACATGACAAGCCGCTCGAAGCACTTCATGATGATGGGTGTCAGTGCCACAGGGCGGTAGTCATTGAAGCAGGATGGAGCAGTTTTCTTCGGCACAGGTATGATGGTGGCAGCTTTGAAACATGATGGGACGATGGCTTGCTTCAGGGAAGTGTTAAAGATGTCTGTGAAGACATCCTTAAGCTCCCCTGCGCAGTCCTTCAGCGCACGACCTGGGATGTTGTCTGGACCTGTTGCCTTACGGGTGTTGATAGCAGCAAGTGTCCTCTTCACGCTGTCGGCAGAGAGGCACAGGGGCTGCTCATGTAGAGGGGGATGTGTCTTCTGTGGGCAGGTGCTGTTTTGTGCTTCAAAACGAGCAAAGAAGCGGTTCAGGTTGTTGAGCAGAGAAGATTCTATGTGTATGTAAGCAATAGAGTCCAACGTATCAGACAAGCAACTTCACCTCATCAGTGGAGATACGTCCCCTCAGAGCTCAACCCAGCGGATCACGGCTCACGATCAGTGCCTGCTGCCTTATTGAAAGACACCACCTGGCTGACTGGACCCAGCTTTCTGTCTGGTAAGCGCCCATCTGATCAGCAACAATCATACAGCATCTTAGACCCCCTAGCAGATCCAGAAATACGGCCTCAAGTGTCAGCACTGGTCACCCAAACCACCAAGTGCCATCTAGGGATCGAGCGTTTTGAGCGTTTTTCAAAGTGGACCACCGTCGTAAGAGCAGTTGCACGTTGCTCAGTGCTTTGCTCAGACCAACCAAGACAACAGCTGCAGAGGGTGGCACATCTGTAAAGAGGCAGTCAAAGCAGACAATCTGGAAAAGGCAAGAAAACTTTTGATCATGAACATGCAAAAAGAAAGTTATCCCAACGAATTCAACAACATTCACAAACAGACAAACATACTCAAACAAAGCGGCATCAGAAAGCTTCATCCAGCAATTGATGAAGAAGGACTGCTCCGAGTTGGTGGGCGCATATCTCATTCCTGCCTGGAGATCAACAGAACAAATCCTCTCATCATCCCAGGTCAGCATCACCTAACAACACTCATTGTGCGTCACCATCACGAAAAGGTAAAACACCAAGGCAGACATTTCACAGAGGGGGCCATTAGGGATGCTGGAATGTGGCTAGTAGGAGGGAAAAGGTGCATAAGGGGCACACTATTCAAGTGTGTCACTTGCAGAAGATTGCGAGGCAAAATAGAAGATCAGATGATGGCAGATCTACCCGCAGACAGGCTACAAGTAGCACCTCCTTTCACTTACATTGGCCTGGACGTGTTTGGGCCTTGGGAGGTAACCTACCGTCGGACCAGAGGCGGCCAGGCAAGCAACAAAAGGTGGGCTGTGCTGTTTACATGTCTATGTGTACGAGCAGTACACATAGAAGTGATAGAGACTTTGAGTGCGTCCAGTTTCATCAATGCTCTTAGGAGATTTTTCTCTATCAGAGGGACAGCAAAGCAAATTAGGTCTGATAGAGGCACAAACTTCACCGGTGCTTCAAAAGAACTGGATCTTGAAGATACAAGCATTCAGCGATACCTGCAAGACCAACAGTGCACATGGATTTTCAACCCCCCACATGCTTCCCATATGGGGGGTGCATGGGAACGTCTTATTGGTGTAGCACGCCGCATCCTAGACTCCATGCTTCTGCAGCAGCGCTTTTCCTCTCTGACTCACGAAGTCCTCGTCACACTAATGGCAGAGATTTGCGCTATCATCAATGCAAGGCCTCTTCTGCCAGTTTCCACCGACCCAGAAAGCCCGCTCATCCTTACTCCATCAATGCTGTTGACGCAGAAGACTGGAACACCGTCGTCACCTCCATCAGACTTCGGCAAAGCAGAAATCCTCCGTCAGCAGTGGAAGCAAGTCCAACATCTGGCAGAAACCTTCTGGCACAAATGGCAGCGAGAGTACCTGAACACTCTGCAAAGCAGAACCAAGTGGCAGGACAAAAGGCCCTACTTAAACGAAGGAGACATCGTCCTGATGAGAGACAATGCAGTGAAAAGAAATCACTGGCCAATGGCAATGGTCACTAAAGCACTTCTCAGTAGGGACGGGTTTGTAAGAGCTGTGGAAGTCAGAGCGATTAAGCAGGGAATTCCTAAAGTGTACACCAGGCCCATTACTGAACTTGTGGTACTGATTTCTTCCAAGCAAAATGGTGAAGGTGTTTAGGTAATGTAAGTTAGCAGATATGGTATCCTTAAGATACCAGGCAGGGAGTGTCATGATCTTAGCAGACATAAACGTCAAGCTTACTGTTTTCTATGTTTCTCAGCAATTGTTGTGTGCCATCTACTGGGCGAAATGGTCATTTTCCCGGTATGCAGAAATGTGTTCCGCCTACTTCCTGTTCTCTCACGCACGGAAAAGAAGTACGAGTTGCACGGATGATTTAGTGTCTCGTGAATATTCAGCTACCAGTTTACAGCAATAAGTCGCTTTAATTATAATTTGGTTCCCTATGAGGGCAATGCCTGTAAGTATTATTTCGTTTGCTACATGTGTGTTAGGTAACTGTGTGACATGCAATATAAGCCATTTTAGTTCATTGATATGGTTTCTTATATCGTAATGGCGGCTAAGCGTGGTTGAAAGCGTGGTAGCGATGAAGTGTGTTATTTACGGTTGCAGTCAGTCATATTCTATGTGATTTATATTCATAAATGTATATTCCTAAAAAGGCATAAATGAGCTGAAAGAAATGTATTTCTGTGTTACAGTTTTACAAAATTAATAAAGGAATGGGAGAAACTGAACAAAGGATCGAGCTGCATCGACGTTCTTTGTATCCTATAGCCTAATGTTTAACTAGCTGGATAACTAATGAGCTAAAATTAGTGAGGCCATTACAGGTATGAAAGAACATACACCCCCCACACACACACACACTTTAACCCCTGCATAGATGGAGTTCTCAAAAACACAAGTTTGATGGTGTTTTAATTTGGGAACAGAATGGACCTCTCTCCAATGCCACAATTGACAGAAATGGATCCTAATATGTTTTGAATCACCTCTTTATAATGTATTTGTTAAGATAGTAGAGCCTTGTGTGCATGGAGAAAAAAAATAGAGACTTGACAAATCTTATGACCATGATCCACATATAATTTCCTTCTCTTTGGCCATGTCTTATTAAATAGTAACCTACAGGAAGTAAATGACAGCTAACATGATTGTCAAAACAATCCCCCAGAAGTCAGTTTAAGCTAGTAGCCTATGCCTCTGGTCTGACAACATTTTGAAGAAATAAAACAATGTATAGGCCAAAGTCATAATGTTCACTTAGGCATATAACATTTACTTAGATTATAGATGTGTATTGGTAATGTCAGAAATGAAGGCACTGTATCAACAGATGGATTAACTGATGGCTGAGAGAAGAGAATTCTTTCACACAAACATACGGGCATTTGTAGGCGTTTGAGGGCGTTTTTGGGAGTAACCAGGTACACCATGCTGTTGGAGGTGCAAACAAACGCTGTATCGCCATTGAGATCACATAGTAAGGAGCTGCCTCAAGGGTTTAAAAAGTATTTTGTCCTTGTATAATGAAAACACAATTTTATAGCCATCCATGCGTGTTCACATCTGGCTCTTTGGCTATCAAATTGGTATAGTAACTGTAATGGGCTATTTGACGTCTTTAGAACACTAAACATATGGGAGGTGTCAAATGTTGAGTTACTCCAGTCTAGATTTTTTTTTTTTTACGTTAATCACTCCTATAATGTATTTCTATTGTCTATCAAACGTATAGTGCCTGTTTCAAAGTTAACTGATGGTCAAATCAACCAAAACTCTGATATTGTTTGCACCTCCAATTTGTCTGTGACATAAGTTTGTGTGAAAGAATGAGAAGAATCCAGATGAGTTCATGGGGAAATTCAGTGTAACCTTTATTACCTTGTGTATAACCCTTATTACCTGGTCAAAGATGTGCTCTTGATTCATCTTGGCAAGCAAGTTCATCTTTTGAGCCTGAGCCTGTCCCTCTCCTGACATGGCTGTTCAACACACAGTCAAGGTAACTAACTGAGTCCTTAGCAGTGAGTAGCCTACAGTGTGCAAATAAACCTTAAAACCAAAGGATTTGTTCAATGTTATCTTTGACTTGAACAGGATTCTGTTTTCCCTAAATGGAGTGATTCCCTATTATCAGACATCCACCTACATTCATTCGACATTCAGTAGTTCTGCGTTTAGGCTATGGTTTTATCTTTGTGTGCAGAATCATCTGCAAATAAAAACTTCCTTGAAGAATCCCACAATCACAACTTTTTACTTTTCTATACTTCTATCATGTAAAGGCTACCTTTTTTTTTTTTTTTTTTTTTAAAGCTCAGACTTTTATTATGACATGGACTTCCCAGAATCCTTCACAAGAGGTGGATATATTTTAATCAGGCCTTCCGGGATTTGTAGATACGCACCACGAAAATGGCGAAGATCGCCAAAACACACGAAGGTAATAATACAATTTAAAGTGTAAGGTGAATCAATAGAAGTGGGATTTATATATTGTGCGTGTTAAAGCCTTCGTTGCAATTTGACACAATATAATGAATTTGTGATGCTGCCTAATGTTTTTAGTATGCCATTTACAGTGGGCAGATTACGGTGAATACATAATGGCGTCAAGACAACGTAGCGATAGCTAGCGTGGTGTTCAGCTAGCGAGGTAGATAGTTAGCCTAGATATTGCGCACTCAAAATTGCATTTACTTGAAGTTAGCTACTTGGATTATATTCATCGGTTATTCTCTAGTTTGAAACGGGCAGCTTTACCATAAATATAATGTTCCTTGTGCCAACCTGGTGTTTGCTAAATGAATCTGTTTGTGTATGGCCTGTAACGTTAACTCCAAAATGGCGCATGGAAGTTGGTGTGCAAACTCAAATGTTGACAAATGCTCAACTTAAATTGCATGCAATGCCGTGAACGAAGTTACACACACATTTGGTGGTGTGGTGTTATGTTCTAAACAAAAGTACCATTCCTTGTATCTAACGTTAACGTTAGCGCTAGCAGAGTCTTCAACTGAAACGTGTGGGCCCACCCCTGGCTAATATCACCGTTAGTTAAACTGGCGGCGAGTGGTCTGCGTAACTAGCTACTCAATTAATTTAACGTTAAATCAAATTAAATCTTAGTTTTACCATATACATACTTATCTACATTGGTTGCTTAGTGAATTGAGATATGATCGGTCAGTGTAACGTTACGAGAGGCTTTTAGTCAAACCAGCCACATTGATGTAACCTACGGAAGAATGACCGTGTTGGCACGGTTCGCTGTATCACATCGGTCACGGAAGCGTTGCGTTATGATCACTGAAGTCGGTCAAATTTTATGTTGATGCACTAACGTTAACGTGCAAGGTTTTCTAAAATGTAATTCTCTAGGTTTTCTAAAATGTTGTTTCACGAGACTCCCCACAGTCTACGTAACGTTGACGTACTGTAATGTGTTGTAAGGAGGCCCCGTTATCAACACCTCACTGTTGTACATGGAAAGGTACTCGGGTCAGTAATTATATTAATGTTTAGGCTACATAATTACATTTCAGCATCAAAAAAGCATCGATGAACAGGGTAAGATTTCAGTCATTGTTGTTGACTCCTGAAAACTAACACGTTTGAGGGAAGTTAGAAAATTCTACATTTTATTATGATGTATTGTTGGTGGTTGTATAAATGATAACTAGAGGGCGATTTTTTTTTTTTACTTTAAGTTAAAATATATTATTGCACACGTCCAAGTGCGTTGACAGTGTTGGGCTTTAGATCCCTGGTTGATTTTTCTGGTGCAAGACACAATGAATAATTTGACCACACTTTTAATCTGGTTGGATATGTCATTCAAATGGTTATGTAAACTATTTTGAATATGAGTTTATCTGATTGTTAGTTGATGTAGTGTTTGGGAAAATCCTCTCTAAATGTTTAGGCTATACCGTCTGTTAAAACTGGTTACATTAGTCTTTCCCTCTGTCATTTGCAGACATAGAGGCGCAGATCCTGGAGATCCAGGGGATGAAAGCCGCTCTGGTGGAGCAAGGAGAAGAGGGTGTTGGGCTTGATTCCACTGGATACTACGACCAGGAAATCTATGGAGGCAGTGACAGCCGCTTTGCAGGATATGTCACCTCCATTGCTGCCAATGAACAGGAGGATGTAAGTCCATCATTTTATGTATTTATTTATTTTAAACAAAAACCTGCTGGACTGGTCCCCTTCCACTGCTCTGGTGTTGAGGGGGACCTGATGGCTCTGATGTCCATGTTTTTTTGGCTGTGGATGTGTGTACATGCTGGGATAGCCAGGCACTGCCAGGCTTAACCAGACAGTTTATCTCCTTTTTTGTAGGACGACGAGGAGGACTCTTCGACCAGTTTACTGGGTCAAAAGAAACCAGGATACCATGCTCCGGTGGCAATACTCAATTCAATACCACAGTCCGATGAGCAGGTGAGCAAAATGCTATTATTTTCTACTCTGTTCAAAGTAGTCCTTTCCTGCACAGAATGACATTGTTGACCCATGAATTAACTCTCATATTGTGCCGTTAATTTGTGAATTAATTAATTTGTTGTGAACTTGACTAAATCAACCTCTTGTCTTCTTGGTTCTTTCAGTACGATCCGTTTGCAGAGCACCGGCCACAGAAGATCGTGGACCGTGAGGACGAGTACAAAGCTCGCAGGCGTCAGATGATCATCTCTCCAGAGCGACTCGACCCGTTTGCAGATGGTAAATGTCATGCCACTTCTCCTCCCGCCATATTGTTTGTCCTCTTTCCATCCTGATATGCACTACTTGTTCCTATGCTTCCCTACCCCACCCTCCCAGTCAGTTACCAGAATCACCTGTGGTCCAAACCAGCCTTTTCTTCTGGTGCTTAACCCTTCGAGCACCACCTATTCGCTTGCTCCCCAGACAGGCTTTCCCTTCGTATCTCTCTATTTCATTTTGCCAAGGGTCAGATGGGTGTACTCTCCCTCCACAGCTCTTTGAATTCAAAATCTCCAAAATTGTTATCAAGGTTTCCTTGACGGACAAAACAGAAATGTAAAGGGTGCCTTTACAATTGTTAAGATGGAGAGAGGTGCGGCGTGTTTTTTGGGGAGTGGAAGTTGGGTGCCGACTTTTTAAAGTGAGCCCAACCAGACGTGGGTTGCAGGTAGGTGTGTACATGTGTGTCTCGAAGGGTTAATGGATCTGGGTGGAAATGTGGAGTTTTTTTTTTTCATGATGTGTGGTTCAGAAGCTAAAGCAGGGCATTTAAACTCTGATCTAATACAAGGCTGTGCAATAAAGAAACATGAAGACATGTTGCAGTTCTTGACCACTTAGTCCCTTTGGCACTCTGCCTTGGACGTCAATGAAAGCACCCCCTCCGTCACCTGCTGAAGTCAGCTACACGTATAAGCCTAGGTCTGGTTTCTGAGCCGATGGAACAAAGATGTGCTCATAGTTTATTTTTAGAAGACCTCTGAAAATCTTCATATAGGCTTATATGTATAATCATGCTGTTAATCCGACTGGACCGCTCACAAACCTTCCGATTTGCTGCAGACTCGTAAAATCTGTGGTATTTTAGTGGTTTAGCATAGTAATAGTTAGCACAAGTCCTTTTGTAATGGCTTTTTTTACTACACTAGAGAAGTACTGTTCCATTATCTTTATCAAAGTTCATTTCTAACTTGAGAAACCTCTTAAAGAATATGGCACTTTATAGTGTGCTGATCCTACCCAGCTTATCAGCCTCTTCACTCAGTGTTCAACATAATGCCCCTCTTAAGTGAAGTCTTCAGCCCTCATGTGGCTTTTTGTATAGTTATACAGTTGAGACACTAGTGGGTTGACATTTTAGTGGCAATAGTCATGTCATGACCACCTGTGGTGCAATAGCTACGGGATGTCAAATATATCGATCTGTCTTGCTGTTATATAATAGCTCTGCATATCAGTGTCATCAAATGTCCACTGTGGGCCACCGTTGATGGTCCAGTTGGCAATATGTGGGGCACATGGGAATAGCACTCTTGAGAAAATGAGAATACCGCATAACTTCTCCCAGCTAAGAGCAACTGAATGGCTGTGGTGACCCTTAAAAATCTCTTGCTTGCCTACAATTCTTGGTACTCTCAAAACTTCCTGTTGGCCTTCTGCCCCTGGAAGTGAGTTTTGCTTTTCTTTCCCAGACTTGGCCAGAAACGGGAATGTATGGCTGCTGATGACTACCTAGCAGTGGCCTTTGGTTTTCTACTGACTATTTGTTCTGGCTTTACTTTCCATACAGTTCCATGCACTCAAGACGTTTGCGTTTTCCCCAGAGTTCCCCACTGCCTGTCACAAAGCCTAACTAGTTCAAAAGGGGTCATTCACATGCACCCATCAGTAACAGCCAATGATAGGCTAACCTTAGCACCTCTGCAAAACTTAACATAGGGGACTGTCAGCCTGCATGTAGTTAGCTGGAGATAGACACACCATCTGCTGTATGCAAAATTGTTGATGTAAATATACTTCCATTTTACATCTACTGTAAAATGGAAATATATATATTTAAAATCTGTGTACTACAATTCAACCGGCCCATACTAACTGTCCTTAATTTCTCTCCTACAGCAGTACTGCTTTGCCAGTCCTGTCTGCACTCTCTTAAGGGTGCAGCAACTCATCCTGTGTAGGTTATGGTGAACAAAGTACAGAAGAGAGGTTTTTGTTTTGGTAGTTATGTTAGGGCCCATGGAGGCCGATCTTTGGCCTGTAACGATGAGGCCACTGCCAGAGTAATGCTCTGTGTTTGAAAGATGACTAGAAATACAATTGCACGTTAACATCAGAGCTACAAGATGAAGAATCCCCTTATTACTCCAGCAAAGAAAATAAAATCCATAAGTGTCCCAAAGAAGAGGAAGTCACCCATCCCAAATTCAAATAGAATTGAAAAGTCAAATTGCTCTGTAATTTACTTTGTCTTCATTTAGTAATTCTTTGGGGAAAAAATCCAATTCAGTTTTTTCTCTCTCATTGAGGTGTTAGTGAAAAGAGTTTTTTTTTTTTTTCTTTCTTTTTTTTCTGAGTGACGTGCACATCACAGGTGGTATGCTTTTGTGTGTGAGTTCCAACCCTTTTCCAAAGTGTTACTAATGGTAAAGAGAAATTTTCTAGGCTTCTTTTCTGCCGGTTGAAGTCTGACTGCAGATGGACCCTTGGCACAGAAAGTGTACGTATTCTGGAGAGCACAGCCCAGGACCCCCTGCATCAATGATGGCTATATCCTCTCCTTAACTCCTTAAAAGACAAACAAAGCAAAACGAGTCAATCAATGTACCTGCCTGTTAATGTATCAGAGCCATGACTGTGTGTAGCTGTATGTAGGGCTGTTTGTTTCCTTTGTGACCGAGCTGTAATGAACACCAGAGGAGAGTTAAGTAAAGTCAGACTGACTGTAAAGTGAAGGGTTAGGTGCCTGTCTTGTTTTGCTTATGTGTGAGTGTGTGGGCGCAGCCGTTGCAGCTCACGTCTGTTTAACCGTCTGGTATGTATGTTGGTGCTCTTTCGAATAGGGGGGAAAACGCCAGACCCAAAGCAGCAGGCTAGGACCTACATGGACGTCATGAGGGAGCAGCACCTGAGCAAGGAAGAGGTGCGGTACCGTCTATCACTATTATTCTCACCCATTCTTTTGAATACAGTACAGGTAACTTAAATTCAATTGCTGCCGATTACTGTTAACATGATGATTGGGGCAGTGGTAGCATAGTGGCTAGGAACTGAGCTAGCAGGGAGTAGCCAGAGAAAGTTGAGGGTTCAATACCTGGCTGCCACAGTCGTGTCCTTGAGCAAGGCACAACCCCGTGTTGCTCTGGGGTGCTTTGTGTGTTATAGTCAGTGTTGATGTTTTCTGCTAATATACCCCATGTTGGTCCCTCTCCACAGAAAGAGATCAGGCAGCAGCTGGTAGAGAAGGCCAAGTCCGGAGACCTGAAAGTGGTGAATGGCTCTGGTGCCTCGCAAGCCCCTGCCGCTAAGCGCAAGCGCCGCTGGGATCAGACCGCTGACCCAGGCACGCCCAGCAACTCCACCCCCAAGAAATTGTCCAGCTGGGACCAGGCTGACGCTGGCTCTGAGGTAACCTCCAGGCTTACAAATCCAATTGAAAGGACATGCTGTTTTGACTAGTTATGGTTTTGGTATGATATGCGGGCGTGTTGGACTAGTGGTAACGTCACTGACTCTCATTCGGTTGACCCGGGTTCGATCCCTGCAGTTATTAGTCTGTGTCACTTTGGATAAAAGTGTCTACTAAATATTAGTCAACTTCAGTATCCGTAAGATTTATTATTATTATTATTATTATTATTATTATTATTTGTTCTTACTGTTGCTTATGTATCTGGTTTTTGGTTTTCCAGACACCGGGACACACACCTGGACACACTCCGTCCAACAGCCGCTGGGACGAGACCCCAGGTCGCCCCAAGGGTAGTGAGACACCCGGTGCCACCCCCAGCTCCCGCATGTGGGAACCCACCCCCAGCCACACCCCCGCCGGCGCTGCCACGCCCGGGCGAGACGCCACCCCCGGTCACGGCAGCTCCACGCCCAGCGTGCGCAAAAACCGCTGGGACGAGACGCCAAAGACGGAGAGAGGTAAGAGACGTGCTCTGCATCAGTCATGCTGTCGATGTTCTTGCTTAAGTACACAAGTGGGGGAGTTGGGCAAACGAAGCCGTGTCTCGAGACTGACGTCGCCTCTCCAAATGCCCTTTCCCCAGAGACCCCTGGCCATGGCAGTGGTTGGGCCGAGACACCGCGCACAGACAGAGGCGAAGAGTCTGTAGGTGAGACGCCCACCCCCGGTGCCAGCAAGAGGAAGTCCCGCTGGGACGAGACGCCCGCCAGCCAGATTGGCTCCTCCACCCCTCTGCTCACACCCGGAAAAACTCCCATCGGCACGCCAGCCATGAACATGGCCACCCCCACCCCAGGTAAGTGTTAACAGTGAACCAGTATGCACAAATAACACAATATTCCTCAGAGTTGTGGTTAGTTGAGACGTGTTTGTTGAACAGCAGTGGTTGGCTGTGTTTCCAGGTCACTTGATGAGCATGACCCCAGAGCAGCTGCAGGCCTGGCGCTGGGAGAGGGAGATCGACGAGAGGAACCGCCCACTCACTGACGAGGAGCTGGACGCCATGTTTCCAGAGGGATACAAGGTACTTAATGTCCACGTTAGGCCAATTGCTAACGGCGATGTGAAAAGGACACAATCGGTCATGAGAACACGTCATGCCAAGCACGTGCCCGCATTAAATTAAGAAGCATCCTATTTACGGTCCCATAGTGACATCAGCTTGAAATGGTCTCCATTTGTTTTGTTTATAGAACCATGTATTATGGGTTTGTTGTCTGTCTTTTTTTTTGAGTGTCTTACTCCATGTCTTAAATCTCTCCAGGTTCTGCCACCACCCGCAGGCTATGTTCCCATCCGCACCCCGGCCCGCAAGCTCTCGGCCACGCCCACTCCCATTGGGGGCATGACTGGTTTCCACATGCAGCAGGAGGACCGCTCCATGAAGCAGGTCAATGACCAGCCCTCCGGCAACTTGCCCTTCCTCAAGCCAGACGACATCCAGTACTTCGACAAGCTCTTGGTGCGTTTTTTTTTTTTAATTTTTTTATTTTATTTTTTTTTAAATACATCCTCATTCAGACATGACTTTTATTTTTTTTTACATTTTTGCCTCAAAAGGTGAAATTAGTTTAACTTTGGGTGAAGCAAGATGTTGCATCAGTTATTTTGCCTATAGTCACGACAAGTCTCTTAATGTAATTAACCTTCTATGATCTGTGATGGGCCAACGAGGTTGTGGTGTTACGATGTTGTGTCTAACCTGAAGCGTGTTGTATGATTTCAGGTGGAGGTGGATGAGTCCACTCTGAGCCCTGAGGAACAGAAGGAGCGCAAGATCATGAAGCTGCTGCTGAAGATCAAAAAATGGCACCCCACCCATGAGAAAAGTGAGCCCCAATTCTAACAGCCGCTCATTCCTCATTTTTGTGCAGTATAATCCATTAAGCTGTACTTAAATTGATTTCACTCTTGTGTGTCCTCCCAGGCTGCTCTGAGACAGATCACAGATAAGGCGCGGGAGTTTGGCGCTGGACCCCTCTTCAACCAGATCCTGCCCCTGCTCATGTCTCCCACACTGGAGGACCAAGAGCGCCATCTGCTGGTGAAAGTCATTGATCGAATCCTGTACAAGCTGGATGACTTGGTCAGACCATATGTACACAAGGTGAGTTGAACGGTGGATGCATTGTTTTTCCCCCTTCACTAGACCTCAAGGTTTGGGATAATTCAATATCATTTTAATGTTCACACCTTCTGCCCTTGTTGCTTATTGAGGAGTTGGTGACCATGAGAAATACTAAATGTGGTCCCCTCTGTTGAACAGATCCTGGTGGTTATCGAGCCCCTGCTGATTGATGAAGATTACTACGCCAGAGTGGAAGGCAGAGAGATTATCTCTAATTTAGCCAAGGTAAGACCCTGCTAGTTCCTATGTCGACACATTTCATCATAGATTAATTAACTTGCATCTGAAGTGATGCCCTGTGAAATTGACCTAAGCATTTTATGAGTTCTTGCCTCGGCCTGTTTAAAAGATGCATGTTTGGTGGTTTTCCCCAGGCCGCTGGTTTGGCCACCATGATCTCCACCATGAGGCCCGACATTGACAACATGGACGAGTATGTGAGAAACACCACAGCCCGTGCCTTTGCCGTGGTGGCGTCCGCCCTGGGCATCCCCTCCCTGCTGCCCTTCCTCAAGGCCGTGTGCAAGAGCAAGAAGTCCTGGCAGGCTCGCCACACTGGTATCAAGATCGTCCAGCAGATCGCCATCCTCATGGGCTGTGCCATCCTGCCCCACTTGCGCAGCTTGGTGGAGATCATTGAACATGGTCAGTCTAGTTCTAGCTTTTCTGTCCTTCATCCCATTGTTTGCTTTGATAATTCTGTATATTCAATGCTGCACGCTCTGTAAGTCGTACATCAGAAATGTGCATCTAAGCGGCCTTCCTTGTTGTGTGTTCAGGTCTGGTGGACGAGCAGCAGAAGGTGCGCACCATTAGTGCCCTGGCTATTGCTGCTCTGGCCGAAGCTGCCACCCCATACGGTATCGAGTCCTTCGACTCCGTGCTGAAGCCCCTGTGGAAGGGTATCAGGCAACACAGAGGAAAGGTGAGTCTGGATCCCTTTCAGCATTATGAGGCTTTTATTTTATTTGTTTAAAGCGGCACTGTCTTCATTTGAGTCAGGAGGGCTAAAGGTTTGTTGGTCTTTTCTCCCAGGGTCTGGCTGCCTTCCTGAAGGCCATCGGTTATCTGATCCCGCTCATGGACGCAGAGTACGCCAACTACTACACCAGGGAAGTGATGCTTATCCTTATCCGAGAGTTCCAGTCTCCCGATGAGGAAATGAAGAAGATTGTGCTCAAGGTGAGCCTCGCTGTGCCACATGTGATCAGTGCACTCCACTAGTGTAGCACAGTCGCTGTAGCATATGTACAGCCATGTTCAATTCTGTGCACAGGCTTGGATGATATAAAAGTTGATATGCCCCACAAGTTATTGTCATCTAAACCTTGCACGGTACAGTTGAAAATGTACATGACCTTAATACGTTTCTGTTCTTGTGTGTTTCATAGGTGGTGAAGCAGTGCTGTGGCACAGATGGTGTTGAGGCCAACTACATTAAGACAGAGATCCTTCCCCCGTTCTTCAAGCACTTCTGGCAGCACAGAATGGCCCTGGACAGACGCAATTACAGACAGGTAGAGCCTACGAACCCAGATTAATTAATTTATTAAAAATAGTTAAAGCTTTTTAGATATGGTATACATGTATCTGACATGACATGTATCAGTTTGTTTAGATACCATCTTGTGTTATAGTGCACCCCTACTTAAAGTGTAACGCTATATATCACTAAAAATCCTGTCTCATTCCACAGCTGGTAGACACCACAGTGGAGCTGGCCAATAAGGTGGGAGCGGCAGAAATCATCTCTCGCATCGTGGACGACCTGAAGGACGAGGCTGAGCAGTACAGAAAGATGGTGATGGAGACCATCGAGAAGATCATGGGCAACCTGGGCGCCGCCGACATCGACCACAAGCTGGAGGAGCAGCTGATTGACGGCATCCTGTACGCCTTCCAGGAGCAGACCACGGAGGTGAGGAGCCACTCGCATGGGCTGAAGGGATTTAAATAGTGGGTAGAAGGATATGGCTTGTGGGGATGTCCTCCGACATGCAAACTGTTTGATGTTACTAATGCCGGCCTAACATTGTACGATTTACGTGCAATTACACAATCGGTGATTACATTTCCAAAGTCGGACAGAAATCATGGAAGTTGTACGGGAGTTGCGGTGCGCTTCCTGCAACTAGATCGTTTAGTGTAAGGTGCCAACCTTAGCGGTTTTAAGTCAGTCTTTTTCTAGTTTTGGCGTTATGACAATATCAAATATGTTTGATATTGCGAGTCTTGTAGTCCAAATCAAATGTTGACATGAACAATATAAAAAAACAATAGTGACCTCTCTCCCAACACCGAAGAGGCAAAGTAGGCGACAGCTGTAGACTACATGATGATTTGTTATTTTGTTTCTTATAAATTATTAGTCGGCTATTCCATGTGACGGAACAACTGTATATATAGTTAGGGATGTCACGCATGAAACAGTGCTGCTGAAACACGAAAATATGACTTTGATATGAGCAGGCTATCGTTTGAGTTCCTGTTATAGTGCACGATGGGAAATAATTTAAAGGAATCTAGTTGCACTCTTGTAATCAGAGATCCTGCAAGATCCCGAGATGTTGCATAATCATAATACCTCCATGGAGTCAGACTATATGTAACTGGAGAGTGTGATTGAGTCCCGCCCTCCATACAAATGAATGGCGGAGGCTAGGCTAGTAAAGCCAATTCATAGTCAACGCCATATTGAACATTGGGGCTCGGATCCAGCGCCAGTCAGCTCTGACCATGCGCCAAGTTCCAAAGCTGAAAATGACGCATGTACCAATGTCGATTTTTATTGGATATTCTGTAAAAAGAGTCGTCCTCCAGTTCAGAGGGTGTCGGTAATGCACATACCTTGCTTGCCATGTAACAAGAAGAAGAAAAAGTTGCTTGGCAACGCGCGTGGAGTCGCCCGTTTGGCTGTAGCCGCCGGATAGGTACCCGCACACCAACATGTACGCGCATGAGACCTTGTGCCCAACACAGACTTTCGTGCACGGAGCTGGTTCCAAATACTCCATACGGCGCCATACTTGGCATATGCTAACATGCCGAAGCTAATCTGCACGCTTTTGACCCCCTGGACTAGTCTGTGGTCTTTCAAAAATCATTTCCAGGTCTCTCGGTGTAAGGAGGGCATTAGTTATATTAAAGGTACATGTTGACCTAGAAGTTTTGGCTTTTAGATATAGCTCTTTTAGTATGAGACCGATTCAAAAATGGTGAGGTGAATTGAGGAATTTGAAGCTGATGCCATTTCGTTCTCACATCAGTAACTTGTGTTTGTCTTCTCCAGGACTCTGTAATGCTGAATGGTTTTGGTACTGTGGTCAACGCTCTAGGCAAGCGTGTGAAGCCCTACCTGCCTCAGATCTGCGGTACCGTCCTCTGGCGTCTCAACAACAAGTCTGCCAAAGTCCGTCAGCAGGCCGCCGACCTCATCTCGCGTACCGCCGTGGTGATGAAGACATGTCAGGAGGTGAGTGGAAGGGGACGCACATGCGCACACACTGGGAAAAGGACATTAAAAGATGCACACCTTTAGACACATGCATTAGTGGCACACTTGTGCAGCCTTTCCTGTCTAATATTTGTAACCTTGTTTCCCATTGTAGGAGAAGCTGATGGGTCATTTGGGTGTGGTGCTGTATGAGTACCTGGGAGAGGAGTACCCAGAGGTCCTGGGCAGCATCCTTGGAGCACTGAAGGCCATTGTTAACGTCATCGGTCAGTAATTCCCCCAAACATCCAAATTCTTCTTTGGCTTGTTAGTGTATGGTAATGAGGTGACGGCAGTTAAGCCACATATTAATTTGATTTTACTTTAACTCTGCAGGTATGCATAAAATGACGCCACCCATCAAAGATTTGCTTCCGCGTTTGACTCCAATTCTGAAGAACAGACATGAGAAGGTGCAGGAGAACTGTATTGACCTGGTGGGCAGAATTGCTGACAGGTCAGTGCCGTCCAGCCCTATGAGCAATCGCAACTCTCCCTTTTTATGAAGGGTTACTGAAAATTATGGTTTAAAAACAACCTCATTAATTCTCATAGGAAATGCCTAATGTATCCATAGCTATCTGTGTATTACAGCTTGCCGTGAATCACGAGCACAAGTGTCTACCCACTGTGTTTATCCAGTGAAATATGGCAGATTTTCCATAGTGAATTCCAAGGCTTAAGTGCTGGTCTCATGTTACAGGGGAGCTGAATATGTCTCTGCCCGCGAGTGGATGCGCATCTGCTTCGAGCTGCTGGAGCTCCTGAAAGCCCATAAGAAGGCCATCCGCAGAGCTGCTGTCAACACCTTCGGCTACATTGCCAAAGCTATCGGGTAAGTTTGGGTTTCGTTTTGGCAAATCTAGTCCTAGTCCTAGACCTTGACATACAAGGGTACTGGATAGACACCATAGCAACCAACACTAGGTAGATGGATAAAGATCATGGCTTCAGTCGTCAATATGCAGGGCTTAAAGTGTTCAGGCACTGTGCCTGAATGTGAAGATTTGAAAATAGTCAATATGCCTACAGGACTATGACCTCTTCAAAAATGTTTGAGAACGTCAGGCTTAGAATTTTCTTTGCTTTAAGCCCTGACTATGTCAGTCTTTATGTGATCGTAATAAAATGGATAAAGATCATAGCTTCAGTCGTCTATGTCAGTCTTTATGTAATAGTAATAAGATGGACACTATTGAATCCATCAGAGTTGAAGGGGCAAGTGGAGTTTTATTGGTCACTTACCACAGCCATATGATCAACTAATAAAAATGTTGCATGCTCTCTTTCCCTTCCTTAGTCCTCATGACGTATTGGCCACACTGCTTAACAACCTGAAGGTGCAGGAGCGTCAGAACCGCGTGTGCACGACGGTTGCCATCGCCATCGTGGCCGAGACGTGTTCCCCCTTCACCGTGCTCCCGGCGCTGATGAACGAGTACCGGGTGCCAGAGCTCAACGTGCAGAACGGCGTGCTCAAGTCGCTCTCCTTCCTCTTTGAGTACATCGGCGAGATGGGCAAGGACTACATCTACGCCGTCACGCCTCTCCTTGAAGACGCGCTGATGGACAGGTGAGGAGACCCGCCTCTGATTGTAACGTATGGGTTTACAGAATAACCACTCACGGAAGAGTAAATAAAAATCAGAAAATGTAACTATGATAAAAGTGTTAACATTTGAGCATGAATGTTCACTTTTGAAGACAGCAACTTGTTAGCACTTGTAAGAAACATTACTTATCTTATCGGGAAATGCCTCCCCGATTGATGTATCGTGTGATTATATGATGTATCACAAAATCAGTGAGTTAAGTGACTACGTTAATTAAGTGACTTTGTGCATGAATGATGTTTAAAATGTACACTGTAGTGTAAATGATGACGGCACGTGTTAAATTTTGCCCTTGTACGGTGGGCAATCCTTTCTTCCTCCACTGACCGCTCTCTTGTGTCCCCTGTGCAGAGACCTGGTCCACAGGCAAACGGCAAGTGCTGTGGTGCAGCACATGTCCCTGGGCGTGTACGGCTTCGGCTGTGAGGACTCGCTCAACCACCTGCTCAACTACGTGTGGCCCAACGTGTTTGAGACGTCGCCTCACGTCATCCAGGCAGTGATGGGCGCACTGGAGGGCCTGCGAGTAGCCATCGGACCCTGCCGCATGCTTCAGTACTGCCTACAGGTAAGACGTCACCACACACACACACACACACACACACACACACACACACAAATCCTCAATTGACACCAGTCAATCCTCCCTATGCCGTCAGCTGCTTTAGATCTTTTGGTCGGCTCACTTGGAATAGTTAGTCTTAAACTAAATCAAGTATGAGTCTTAAGAGTGATAACCCTGATCTGATCTGCTGGGTTGGGATGGTTATGGGGGACCCTTGGTATAGTGGGGTTTTGTTTCAGTGCTAATTTCAAGTTTGTCTCAACAGGGTCTGTTCCACCCGGCCCGAAAGGTGCGAGACGTGTACTGGAAGATCTACAATTCCATCTACATCGGTTCCCAAGACGCTCTCATCGCCCACTACCCACTGGTCTACAACGACGAGAAAAACCCTTTTGTTCGATTTGAGTTGGAGTATTTCCTGTGATCATACCAAACCTGAATGTGCACTCGTTCTCTCTCTTTCCTGTCCTTTTTGTCCATCCTTCCTGGTTTCAAGGACCTGCTTCATTTTTTTTATTATTATTATTATTGCTATTATAGTTCTCTGTTTTGTGTGCGACCAACAAGCTACGGCCACTGTAGCAGTAGATTGATTTTTAATAACGAGCTTGTAGATGTTTTGTGTTTGGAAAAATGTTTTCAATGAGGATTTGCAGTAGAAGGCAAGTAGCAACATTGCAAGAAGTAAAACAAAAAAAAGCTGGCAGCAAGGCCTGGTAAGCATTCTATTACTTATGTCATGGTTTCTGTGTATTATGACCCTTAGGAAATGCCCCTCAATCTTCATCAATCACCCATCTGTTCTTATTGAAATGCTGTTTAATTTGAGCGAATAAACATTTGTGTATAAAACTCTCAAAGCCGGTGGGGTGTCTGTCTGGTTGTAACCTGATCGATGGCTGCAAAACAAGTTCGCTTGTAGCGGGTGAAATGATCTGAGCTGTTCATATCCTGTGTGTAACAATGTAACCTTCATTGATTTGGGTGCACCCAGTAGGTGTTTATTTTGAGGTAGTTTCAGGGTTATTATTCCAAGCATTATTTCTACGTTGTCAGTGTTTGAATTGCTATATCCAGTTGTTCTAGTTTGGCATGACTGACTTCTGAGGTTTGGCTTTCCACCAGTAGGGCAGTTCCATTCAAATTGGGTAGAGATTCAATGTCTCATGTGCGGTTACCTATTAAATACAGACAATTTTATTGAATGTGAATGGTCTTCAGTTTTAGATGCATCACATGGATATCCCTGGATATCTTATTTGAATTATTTTTAATAGATTTACACAAATAAACCGAGGTATTGCAGTGTAGATCATTGCATTGGGCTAGATCCATACACCATCAATGCAAGGTGAACAGAACACCACCTGTTATTTCTGTATATACAATCAATTGGTACCCATATGTATTTTAAGTCAACTGTAAAGGGAAAATATGAGCAACTGAGGTTTCCCCATTTCCCACATTTTTCAGATTTACACAGGAGAGGTGTTAAATCTCTAAAGCTATAGGTAGGGCATTTCCCACACAGTGGCCAATCCTACAGTATTTAACATCAGGAGGAACATACTGACAAAAAGGAAGGGGGGCAACAGAAAGTAGAAATGAGTATGTATTTGTATTCGGATGGTTGGGGGTGGGGGTTTGCCACTGGGAGCATGTGCCTCTCACCACGGTTACAGGGATGGAATGTGTTTTGACTGGAGCCAGGGGCAGTGTTAGCTCAGAGGCCCGCTAGACTAGCGCTAGGGTGGAAGGAAGCTGGCACACTACATTAAACACGGCTCTGTCCATTAAGTGTAAGATGTGTGGTCACTGGTTAGGTGAGCTTTTCTGAAGCTTTCACGTGCCTGGCAAACCCTGCCTCAGACCCATAGAAAATGTAATAAGCTGCCTATAAGTTTTGGATTTGGACTTGAAGCAGAACAAGGTTGGTGACTGAGCGATACTTAAACCAATCCACAAGCCATAGTACCATGGTAGGCTATGCAAAGCATATGCCAATTTATCAGAAAAAAATTACTTTTACCAGCAGCATCGTTGTCGACCACACATACATACTGAGGATTTGTGGACTGTTGTCCCTTACAAAACAAAAAAAACTGCAACGTGTCAAGAGAGTCAAAACAGCAGTTTTTGATAAATTCTTTGCACATGTAGTAATGCAGTATTTTGGACATTGCATGGCGACAACTACATGGTGAAACTGCTATGTACTTAATACAAATTGCAGGTTTTTTGTCACATAACTGCAGATATTTTGTTGTAAGGGGTGTGTTGTGTTGTGTGTTGGATTGCTGTGTGTATCAGTAGTATTATCGTCATTATCCGTTAGTTTGTATATGTATCAGTCTAATGATAATTTTGGTTTAACACTGCTGAGACTGTGGCCTTAAACTATAGGCTATTTTTCAATATGTAGACCTGCATGAAATAAATCAGAGAGATGAGTTAAACCTAACCTATTTAGAGTCACACATGTGTATTACACATTAGTTACATGCAAGCCTGCCTGGTTACAAGATATATACAATGGTTCACTTTGTTTTTGATAGAGGCAACCACCAGCATAGCCAAACATTTGGCAAGGAGCACCATTCCTTCCTGTTTTCTGTATGAGAAACACCTCTGGAATGCATTTTCTTAAGCTTTTCTTGTCATGTGACTAAGTCATACACCTGCAGTGTGTGTGTGTGTGTGGGTGTGTGTGTGTGCACTTGCATAATGTGTGACAATATAAATGTGCATTGTGCGTGTCGTGTGTTTGCGCGCCTGTGGAAGGTCAAACATAACACCTCTGTATTGTTATTACAAACATTGCAAGATGTCAAGATGTTCAAAACAAGGTGAAGTCCTACCAAAACACATGAACAAGGGCATACAAAACTAGTAATACTATGTGCAACGCATATTTTCCTTTTTTGACCAGGTTACACTTCCCAGCATTCATGGACGTATGACTGAAAGGATACAGCCTTATGAAATTACAGCGGATTATAACAACCCTACAGTATTTAAAACACGTGAGGGCATCAGTGTTGCAATGATGCGAGAGCTTGCTGGTAGCTGGCCTCATCGGGGCCGATGACAGCTCAGCCCTGTGTCAGGCTAGAGGGAGGGAAAAGAGAACTTACTTCCTGTGGTTGCGAACGAGCACACACATAGGAAAGGGACGGTGTAGCGAGGCACGAAGCGAGTGCGTTGATGTAACGGAGCTGGCCGCCAGCTGCTGTAAATGCGTTTTGTTTATGAATGCTTTCGCTGCTAGCACCGTCGCCCGTTTCCTCTCCACTCGGCGGGGCAGCAGCTGCTACGAGCCTCACTGGCTGCAGATAGCGTCGGTGGAGCCGGCCATGGCTGTGATATAGCCGGGGCCCAGAAGACTTGCATTGCAACTGGGAAATTCATTGTTGATACCAAGATCGCATCGCAGAGGCACCTCTCACAGCTGGTAGAGGGTAGTCCATATTTTGTTGCAGTTCCGGAAACCTAGCTCGTGTAGCCTTTAGGCCACACCAACCTAATACAATCTGGTCATTCTAGCGGGAGTTTGGATGTTTCGTTTCAGCTGACCAAGATATGGCTGTTCTTAAACTCGTTGATCAGGTATTTTTTCGTTTTATTTCTCTTGGATCACCCCATTCTGCCTGATAGCTGTTGACTGTGTGTCCGTTGCGCGTTTATGTAGGTTATGTCTAGAAAACACAATAGCCTATATGAGGGCTTGCTTCTCCCCAAAGTAACGTTTGCTAAATAATTTATTGCACAATAAATAGCTGCCCAGACTTAAGAGCAAATTTCCTGGTGCCGTGGGTAGCTGCGCATCATCACCACTCGAGGTATGCAGGGCATCTCAAAGCATATCAGGGGACTGCACAACAAAAGCCTTCAACGACACGACTTCATGACTTCACGACTTCACGACAACGCCATATAGAACTAAACGAATTATGTAGTGCATGTGTTGTTTAATCTCTGGAATTGCACAGCAGTTTTTTGAACGATGACGACATATTCGCTGGGATTTCCTCCGCTTCTTCCATAAACCTAGCCCATGGCTAACGTTAACGTTGTGCCATAAACTTAGTGTTTTTTGTGTGCACTGCGTAGCCTTTAAGTTTTTTAGGCTATGCAAAATGTAGTGAAATGTTTGTAGCCTGTTCGACTGGGTTTGGTAAATATGCAGACTTACAGGCACGGGATGCTTGAATCACGAACAGATGGCCTACTTAGACTATGTCTACTCCTTATGCAGGCTATAGCCTATGTAAATTTGGTCTCTTTTTCCATTTAACTTTCCAAGCCAATAAGGTTAGTCATTGCCGCCTCAAGGATAGGCTAATGTTTAGGCATACCAAATAAACCATTGCACAATTGACGTGACTAAAATATTCTAAACAGAACTTTACAGATTGGGAAATAGCATAAGGAAAATGTGTGAATTATGTTGCTGTGCTGTGTCATCAGAATATTCACACAACCTGTATTTGAGTCTGACTACGAGGAGGATATGGAATTTAGCTTGGTTAGCTGTCATTTGTGACAGCCAGTCACGGAACAGCAGAAATAGCACACAACTCAAAGCGATGGTTCGGAGTAATTTCACCCTAGGGTCCTTTGCACCATGACCCCGAGCCAAACACCCTCCCAGAACCTGTTTTCCCTTGGTCGAACCAGAGCCCATCTCCCTTATTAGTCATTCTCTGGTCGAACCCTGGTCGAGTAGCGCTGTCAGACACTAATGAGTTTCTGCAGGCATAATGGAACCAACTTTTATCTCGTAAATTACCCTACTAATAATGCCCTGAATGTTACGAAACTTCTACAGTATGTTCTTTACTCACACAACGACGCATTGAAAAGTTTGTAGGTACACCAGGAGTTTATTTAAATAACACTTGCCCTAAAACTTGCACTAAATAACACATAGCAACCTTCCCAGAAACTGCAAGTACTTGATAATTATCTGTCACAGTGGTTACTCGAATGGGGTATCATCATCATATTTGAGTCAGCATGATGTCAGTAGTCATTTTATCCAGCTAATAAACCTGTATGTGAATTAGCTATTTCTCCACTCAGTTCAACATGGATTCTTTTTTCAGAGTTATTTTTGCATATTGTTTATACTTTGTATATGTACAGAGGAATGCAGCTAGTGTGTCTAGATGGCCGTGCTGTTTGTGATCATTATGTGTCCAGTCTGTAGTCTGCTGGTTCCCAGAGAGAAAAAAAGACAGGAAGTTGTTCAATCTGACATCCCCCATCTTCCTCTGATCCCACTGGACCTCTTGAGTTCACAAAGTTGAGGGAGAGAGTGAGAGAGAGAGAGAGAGAGAGAGAGGGAGAGGGAGAGGGAGAGCGAGAGGTCGAAAGAGAGAGCTCTGTGTAAGTATAGACATAATGTATGCATACTTCCTGTTTTATTCTTAGTTGTTTTTGCTTGATGTTTTTGTACTGATATCAGCTCCACACAACAATCCACACACAGACACACATTCTTACACACACACACACACACACACACACACACACACACATTCTTACACACACACACACACACACATTCACAAAACCACAAAAACGGCCTATCTCTCGCTCTTCCTCCCTGACTCTGTCCAAGGTGCAGGAGAAGTTGAGGGTAAACACAGTCACGCGCAGTCAGATTTTAATCTGCAATTCATTTATAGTGGGCACCATCAGCAGCTTCTCATTTCTGTGCCGCTAGGCCTGAGCGAGCGAGTGAGTGCTTCCATGATGAGAGAGAGAGAGAGAGAGAGAGAGAGAGGGAAGGGGGCCTTCAATTGGTTCCTGAGTACCCAACTGTGAGGAGATGACACAGGGGGGGCAGGGTCTGTAGTGCCCTAATTGTTTAAAGAGGAGAAAAGCCTCCCCCTGCTCATTGGCCGAAAGGGAAGTTCTGCTGCACGTCCATTGGCCCCCCAGGGGTGGCAGAGAGAGAGGGCTGGTTTTTTTTTCTTTCTTTGAGGCAACAATGAGCTCAGTGTTTGAGATTTTGGATTTTGCCAAGGAGGTCTTCTGCAGGGCTGGGGAATGTCCTCATTTGTGATGGGCTGCACAGAGCCTTCAAGCTCCAGCTCCCCAAACCCCCCACCTCTGTGCATGGCCCCCCCCATGTCTCCAGCTCTATTATACCGACACCAGTGTTGTCACGGTTGGCCACAACCAGCTGTTCTGATCTCTTGTAATGGTGTGTGTGTGTGTGTGCGTGTGTGTGTGTGTGACAGTGTGTGTGTGTGTGTGTGTGTGTGTGTGTGTGTGTGTGTGTGTGTGTGTTGAAAAGGAGACAAAAGAGAGCTAGTGAAGGCGTGAGTGGCGAAGCAGTGAGAGAGTCTGGGAGCTGATGGGAGTTTGGCACGCTGTGCGTCAGCTGAAGTCTCCACAACTTCTCCCAGTACACCACTGTCTAGTTTTACCCATAAGAATCAATAGCCACTTTCAGACACGACCTCCGCAGTATATGCGGAGGTTTGTCAAACGGAGGTCCGACCCTTCGGGTGATTCAGATATGATGCTAGCCTGCGGACCTTATATATAGTTTTACCTTTTTGAATCTCACCCGTGATCAACTATAAAAAGGGCCCCATCCTCCTGAGTGCCAGAGCTGCATCATCACACCAAAATCAATCCTCACGTTTCATGGCGGAAATGAATATGTTTGTGCCGCTAATGATGGTGGAGTGAGATGAGCCTCATCTTTACATGCGTGTCTACCGGTAGCCACTTTTCTCTCCACTTTTCTCCCCCTTAGAGGAAACCAGTAGATGGGCCTGGTGAGATGAGCCTCATCCTTACATGCGTGTCTAGAGGTGCCACTTCTCTTCCCCCATTTCTCTCCACTTCTCCCCCCCTCAGTGGAAACCAGTAGATGGGCCCTCGTGAACAGGCCTCTGCCCCATGTTCATTTGTCATCATCTCTGGTCTCATGAGGTGGGTGGCGTTGGGCCTGAATGTGTGCATCTCATGCGAAGCGGAAGTGAAAATGCGCCAAGCTTCCTCTTTGTCATCTCCGAAAATGCAAAAGAAAGTAACAGGAAGTGTGTGTGTGTGTGCGTGCATGTGTGTGTGTGTGTGCGTGTGTGCGTGCGTGTGCGTGTGTGTGTGTGTGTGTATGTGTGTGTGTGCGTGTGTGTGTGTGTGTCCTTCTAAGATTGTGTTTTTGCTTGTGTGTAGGGAGTTGCTATGGGAGCTGTAGGCCCCTAAAGTAGGTGTGATGGTCTACCTTTTGTGCTCTTTTACTTCAATGGAAGCTGGATATTGAATAGCTTTCAGGGAGATAAATATCATTACACAAGCCCTGTACAAAAGGAGCAGTGAGCACACACTTACGCTAACATGTGGTTCTTGGTAGTTCCTGTTTAAACTGTTCTTTGTGACAGAGTTCCTGTCATCTTTTTCCAAGTCATGAAGTTAGACCGAAAATGTACATTTTGGATGTTTAGCAGTACACCCAGTCTGGCTCTGTTGTAGCGTTTGCAGTATGTGCTTCATGACTTCCTGTTTGGCACTGCCTACAACACGGCTTTACTGTCCTGGTTTCTCTGAAGACCAAGAAGATGATGACAATATGTAGATGAAAAATATTGATAATCTCCACCCTCATGGTGGTATGTCTCTGGTTTTGAGGAGACGTTTACGAGACAGGAAAGCTATGTTTTGATGGGGCAAGATAAGCAACTTGCTTGAAAACAACACACCATGCCTTTTTCCATGTTTTGGTTGTCAAAGAAAAAACAGTGTTTGGTTGAAAGCCACATTATTTCTGAAATTAAGGAATTAAACATTATGTGAGAATTAATGGTTCATATTCACATGCCACATGCTTTAAGTAATTTTGTAAAAACCGTGTAGAGTAAAAATATTATGGTGTATTTCTATGTAATGTAAAAAGCAGCATCTTGTTAACAGTTACTGCACACTGGACAAAACGCTCATACAAATCATACAAAAGTGATCAAAATGTAACCTCTGCCCTTATCCCCTGAACTTATCTATGATAACATGTATATGAAATAAAAATAAAAAAGGCAATCAAAAAAAGCTGACGTTCCTCCGTGTGTCTCTCTGTCCACCCAGCCTCCTCTTGTCCAGGCCATCTTCAATGGAGACCCTGAGGAGATTCGCATGCTCATCTACAAGTCTGAGGACATCAATGTTCTGGTGAGCCCTGCTTTTTATAGCCTTCACCTTATCTTATCCTGACACATCAGTTCCTGTCGTGTCGCTGAAGGGACCCCGATGGCAGAGAAAAAAGTATAGTCAGTGGGTTAACAAGAGGCTTAGTTCTATATGAAAAAATGAGGAATGCAAGGCTAGTTTGTGTTGTGGTTTTGTTTGTGTTATTTCTGAATGGAATATTTTGTCTAGCAGGGGTTTCCTGTCTTTGGGGAGAATTGTCTCATCGTCCATCCCCTGAGTTGTTTTATGATAGGAGCCCTCAGTGTTGCACGTGGACACGTTCACTATCAGCTAGAGCCATCTACTGTATGCCAGAGGCCCAGTTGTGTATCTCTTTGTAGTTTTTTGTTTTGTTTATCTGACGTCTGACTGACGTTCTCTTTCTCTCTGATAGAGGAATGGTCAGCACATTGTGTTCTGTGTAGAGTGATAAATTATTACGTGGTAACAAACCTTTAGGCCCTATTGTCTGATCTCAATGGAAACTGCCATTGCTGTCAATGTCCTTGTCCTTATCTATCTATCACTCTCTGTCTCTGTCTCTGTCTCTCTCTACCCCTCATGCTTCCTCTCTCGCAGGACACAGAGAAGCGAACGCCGCTCCATGCTGCGGCTTTCGTCGGTGATGCAGAGATCACAGAATTGCTCATCCTGTCTGGTGAGAACCTGTTTTGCCCGTTTAAAAGCCTCCTGGTCTCTGCTCTAATGGGATAAAGTACTGCGGCTTCAGCCAGCAGCCCAGCGCAGCTGTGTCAGTAGGAGCTGGTTACTATAAGAGGCTAAGCCTGTATACTGTCTGTAGCTTATAGACACTAGCATTGTTCAAAGTTCAGGATTAAGTCTTGAACACGAGTTTGTGGTCAGCTGAAAATGAGTGTGTCTGTTAAAAGCAATGCATGCATGTGCTCGTAGGGGCTTATTGAAATTTCCGTGTAGGCACTGCTATCTGCCCTTTCACACAGCTTATTCAAAGTGGTCTCTCTCTCTCTCTCTTTCTGTGTGTCTGTCTGTCTCTCTCTCTCTCTCTCTCTCTGTCTGTCTTTCTCTCCATCCCAGGAGCACGGGTCAATGCCAAAGACAACATGTGGCTCACTCCTCTCCACAGGGCTGTGGCATCCCGTAGTGAGGTTGGTTTCAAAATCTCACACACATACATGCACACAGAGGCACACACTCACACACACGCACACTCTCACACACACACGCACACTCTCACACACACACACACACACACACACACACACACACACTCATACACACACACACACACACACACACACACACACACACACACACACACACTCACAGAGAGAGAAAGACACTCACAAGCACACTCTTATACTTTTGCACAAGTGGAGGAAGTGTGTTACTCACTCTGAAACCAAAGCTGGAGAGGAACTTAGCTGCTCAGCACCATGAGTAGCTCTGCTGAGAACCACACCAATACAAAGATCCCTTTTCATTCACATGAACTAGAGAAACACAGGAGAGTAAAAATGAGACAGTGAACCGATTAAGAGTTCTCTTTGAAATTGAGCATACCGGTATTTGTGATTTGGGAAGTAGGTGTAACCTGTAACATGTAACATGTAGGCCTACACTGCAGAAATTGAAAGAGAACGATAAAAAAAAAACAAGTTTTGCATTACAGTAACTCCACTGAAGATACACCATAATTACTTTCTTCATTCAAAGACGCTTCTGTGGAACTTTGTTACTTTAGACAAGTAAACTATTTTGTCTTTCACATAGCAGTTTTATTTTGGGAGTGAACGGGATGGGGGTGGTCTCCCCCTCATGGTCTCCACTGTTCAGTACATGGTAGGCAGGTCTCAAGGTGCTGTCTCTGCGTACCGGAAGATTTTAATCAGGTTATCTCAGCAGCAAACATAAGATGATAACAATGTTTGAAATGTGACTTTGAGCCACACGTCCTTCTCTGTGTTTTGATATCTTTATATACATATCATTGTGTGTATGGCTGTATGCTATGATATAATGTATTATACTTTATAATTCAAGTAGAAGGCTATCTGCTCACATGATGTGAGGGATACATTACATGAGTAATATGTCTAGCACTTTTGTACATTTTGGCGTTGGTAGAACATGTTTTGTGTAGTACTGTGGCTATAAAAAATATTCACCCCCTTGGATATTTCCCCCTTTTATTGCTTGTACAAATGGAATCATGGTCAATATAATTTGGTGTGTTTGATACTGAAAAATTCAAGTAGAGGGCTACTTGCTCACATCAATGCTCACATAATGTAAAGGATACATTAGATGAATAATATGTGTATATTTTGGTGTTGGTAGAACACGTCTTGTGTGGTAGTTGCACACATTACACATGTGTATAGGTGTTCATGATGCCCAGCCTGTGTGCTTCTCTCTGTCCCCTCAGGAGGCTGTGCGGGTCCTGATCCGCCACTCTGCTGACGTGAATGCCCGCGACAAGAACTGGCAGACACCGCTGCACGTCGCCGCCGCCAACAAAGCGCTCCGCTGCGCTGAGGTCATCATCCCGCTGCTGAGCAGCGTCAACGTGTCGGACCGCGGGGGTCGCACCGCCCTGCACCACGCCGCTCTCAACGGCCACACCGAGGTAGCGCTGCAGCAGTAATAGTAGTAATGCTCTGCAGTAGACGCATGTGTTTATTCAGTTCATGACACTTCCACTGGACAGTAGTCTGTGGAGAGCAACACAGGCCTTTTCATTCACATGTGGTTGTGACGGTGTGTGGCTTGTTGGGTCCTGTCATGTATTCCTCTGCCTATGTACTTAATACTGGTGATGTCACTGATTCGCTGACTTACTGGCTGAATGGTTGTGCTAATTAGGATCAGCTGGTTTAGTGAATGGTTGGAGCAAATATGTGGTATGAGTTTTTGACCTCTGTGGACAGACAGGGAAGGTTTGTGTCGGGTGTTTGTCTGTCTGGAGTGTCTGCCATACCTTCGTATTCTAAATCTATCTTCCCTGGATGCCAGAATTTAAAAGATCGTGTAAACCAAAATTGTGGGTTTGTTTGGAAACACCTTGCTTTGCTCCGGTAAAAATAATGGAGTTCTTAAGTTTGGCGCCACTTGACGCGCGTCAGACGCCGCCAGTGGGAGTTTGCCTTAACACAGGTGTGGTCACTAATTAGCTCATCTATTTGGCTGAAGAGTTGTGCTAATTAGAATCAGCTGGTTTAGAGAATGCAACGTGTGGTAGGACAATGGAGAAGGGCAACAGATTGGGTACAGCTTCAGCACAGTCAGCCGACCTGTCCACACATTGGAGATAAGAATATATAGCCCATTTTTACATGATTTTGAAACCTAATTTAGTATACTTGGCTATGGTGTCATTCATTCAGATTTGTCTTGGTGGTTCAAGACACCTTTTTTCTGTGATGTGACACTCATAGAACACATATTTGGGACTTTAAGAAAGTTGCATTTCAATGAATTACATCTTTGGTTGCATGTTCTCAGCAAGCAGTTCCATCGTTTGACATTAATTTATCTGCTGTTGAGGGATTAGTTTGCTTTGTTTTGCGTCAGAGGACCAGGATTTGTTATCGGATTTTGTTCTCTAACGGGTGTATTTGATGAAGGTCAGCACAGATTCAGCTGAGTCACTTTTCTATCCTGGTCTGGAGACTCATTTTAACTCATATGAGCGTTGGTGGTTTGTGGAATGTACATTTAACCTCTTTATATGGAAAGACACTCCCTTGGGTGATGTGTTTTTTTTGTAGTGGACTAAATCTTTCGGATTCATGTAGGCCGATGCTTTGTCATCTCTCAGTGGATTCAGAGCAGTGTTGTAGTAAAAAAAACTGGGACTCGCCCACGTATGCATAAAAACATACACACAAGTAAATACACCTATGCACATTCACTTATGCCCACACAGACTCCCACGCATTCTCAAATAGATAATCTCTGTCACACACACACACACACACACACACATACTCTTAAGAAACAGGCAGAACATGACGCATTCTGACTCACAACTGTTCGCCTGCTGTGCCTGGTCCATCAGCCCCTCTCACTCCCTTTTAAGCTTTCTTTCTCTCTCTCTCTCTCTCTCTCTTCTCTCTCTTTTTCTTTTTTCTTTCCTGCTTTCTTTCTCCCTCTCTCTCTCCTCTCTGTCACCATTTCTTGGTGACAGAGACAAGAGAGAGTTTGCCACACTCATTTTCCCATATTTCTGTCTTAGATGGTAAGCCTGCTGCTAGCTAAAGGGGCCAACATAAATGCCTTTGATAAGAAAGATGGCCGTGCACTTCACTGGGCTGCATACATGGGTAAGTGGCTGAGAGAAAGGAGGAGATATTTGTTTTGATTAGCACTCTAAGGATCAAATTCAGTTTCCAGTTGAATTAAATGGCCAATACCTGTACCAAATTAGTTCCTAGTGTATTACTGTGTTGCATTGTTTTACTTTGTTGGATATAGATGGCAACAATAGAATCTGTATTAAGCATAATAGTTTTTATAGCATATTAATTCATAGTATTAAGCAAATTATTTTTTATGTTATTTTTGCCTAAGTGCAAACAGAAACAGTTGCCTCAAAACAAAGCGAGTTACCGAGAGTCTAATAGAACAGAAGTCTTGAGTATTGACATCCCTGGTGCTTAGTCATGATGGTGACTGATCGTGCTTGGCTGAAACAGGTCACCTGGATGTGGTATGTCTGCTGGTGAGCCAGGGGGCGGAGATAAGCTGTAAGGACAAGCGAGGCTACACCCCCCTCCACGCTGCAGCCTCCAACGGTCAGATCGCCGTGGTTAAGCACCTGCTCAACCTGGCCGTGGAGGTAGCTGAAGGAGCTGTGGGAACACATATATTACACACATACAACACATGGGTTAAACACCTGACATCTCAAAACAGACATCTGCATACAACATGTAGAGATGCATTCACTTATACAGGTTTTTCCACGCACACACATACATCTGTATACAGTCACAGTATATATGCTATTTGTGTATACATACAGCACATGCAAAATCTTGACTGCTAAGCCTTTACCTTATAACTTCTCCTTTGCCCCTGCTGAACGCCCCTCTTCCCGCGACCATGGACGACACGCAGATTGACGAGGCGAACGCGTTCGGCAACACGGCGCTGCACGTGGCCTGCTTCAACGGGCAGGACGCGGTGGTGAGCGAGCTCATCGACTACGGCGCCAACGTGAGCCAGCCCAACAACAAGGGCTTCACACCGCTACACTTCGCTGCCGCCTCCACGCACGGCGCCCTCTGCCTGGAGTTCCTGGTCAACAACGGAGCTGATGTCAATGTACAGGTGAGTGGGATACCTGTGTGTCCACCTTGTCGTTAATAAGTAAATTTTGACCCCTGGGTGGGAATGCCAGTGAGTGTGCCGTGTTGTTAATACGTACATCTTGACCCCTGGGTGGGATGTATGTGTGAGCTGTCTCAGGACATCTATGGAGGCTTGTCTTGGCCTTTGTTAAGGACATCCACACATTCACCACATATAGGATACTCATAGTCATGCACTCTACGGTGCATAACCACCCTATAGTTATGCAGTGCACTATGTAGTGGACGAGTAGATGTTCTGGACACGGGGTTGGTGTGAACTCCTGCTGTGTCTCCATGCTTGTCTGGGTACTGGGTATTGTCCTTATTTGGTGACCTTGCAGTCAACTTCTCTTTGCCAAATTCTCCTCTTGCCGAGTCTCATTCTTCTCTTCCCTCCTTGGCCGTCATGCTGTGAGGTTTTTGCTGTTGTGTTCACTCATATTTCTCTTGGGTGGCCTCGGTGTAATTGTGTCTTCTCTCAGAGTCGTGATGGGAAGAGTCCTCTCCACATGACTGCTGTTCACGGGCGTTTCACACGCTCCCAGACTCTCATCCAGAACGGTGAGATATGTGTGTGTTTAACGTGCAATGCACAGTGCACATGCTCTGTCTGTGATAGTTGATGTAGGAAATGCATCACAAGGTCATGATCATAACTATATGATAGTATGTTGTAGTTATGTTATAGAATGTAAACATATATTGTGATGTGTACTTGAATCTTGCACATAGTTAATGTGAAGTGAATGAATGAGTATATATTATATATTATATATATATATGTCCATTGTTTGATATCGTGCTGATGTGTGATATCAGGTGGAGAGATAGACTGTATGGACAAGGATGGAAATACTCCTCTGCACATTGCTGCCCGCTACGGCCATGAACTCCTCATCAACACACTCATCACCAGTGGAGCTGACATCACCAGGTGTGTGTGTGTGTGTGTGTGTGTGTGTGTGTGTGTGTGTGTGTGTGTGTGTGTGTGTGTGTGTGTGTGTGTGTGTGTGTGTGTGTGTGTGTGTGTGTGTGTGTGTGTGTGAGAGAGAGAGAGAGAGAGAGAGAGAGAGAGAGAGAGAGAGAGAGAGAGAGAGAGAGAGAGAGAGAGAGAGAGAGAGAGAGAGAGAGAGAGAGAGAGAGAGAGAGAGAGAGAGAGAGAGAGAGAGAGAGAGAGATCAATGTATAATTGTATTGTCTTGCCATTAGTGTGTTTATAGATCTGTTGACATACCATTTATGAGTATGCAACTTTTCCCCACTAATCTGTGCTGTTTTTAATAGATCTGACTTTTAACTGTAAGACAGCTATTTTAATTTTGATCACCGTTGCATCAGTGTTACAGCAGCACTGTCACCCTCGGGGTTTTAAGGAACTCCCAGTGGATGAGTCTTTTTAAAAACAGATTCCTGTTTCTGTTCCCGTTTAGGCGAGGGGTGCATGGGATGTTCCCCTTACACCTGGCGGCACTAAACGCCCACGCTGACTGCTGCCGGAAGCTTCTCTCCTCAGGTACCAGGGGTCAGTGGGGTCATACAGCTGTGAAAACTGCCAAGGAATTTCTTCTGAAGTCTCTGTTGGCTATCGGTAGATCAAAGGGGAGGGGCTGATTTTCACATAGAGCTGAAATAAGCCACAGGGTTTGTGTTGTAGGCTAATCTGAAGCATTTCTTAATAACGGAGATAACAGTTCTAATGTTTATTTCTTGTGTTGATATGGCAGCATTACTGAGACTACCAGTACTGCATAAACCTGAACAAATATAAACGTTAGACCCTGTGATGGAAACGTCTTTGCATATATTTCTGTGGGTCCGGGGCAACCATTTGGTCTTTGTCTTCATCTGTGTACAACAAATCTCCTTTGACTGCCTTGTCTGTGTACACCCCCTGTATCACCAGCAGTTTAGGCTGTGATTGTGTCTGTAGGTAGAGAGAATACTTGTCCTTGTGCGTCTGTTGTGATGAGGTTTAGCACATCGTCTTGCCTGCAGCACCTTGTACATGCCTGTGTCTGTTCCTGTTCTCTGTTGAACTTTTCCCCTTCTGCACTAACACCCGTCTCTCTCTTTCCAACTCTCTTTGTCCCTCTTTCCCTCCCTCCCTCCCTCTCTCTTTCCCTCCCTTTGTCGCGTGTCCTGTGTCCTCCTTTTCCTCTTGGTCTGGCTGTGCACTATCCTCTTCTCTCCTCCATGCCCTCCCTCCATCCCTCCCTCTGTCCCTCAGGGCGGAGGTATAGCATAATGTGCCCCCTCAGTAATGACTCGGTCCTGTCTGCAGGCTTCCAGATAGACACCCCCGACAGCCTGGGGAGGACCTGTCTGCACGCAGCGGCTGCTGGGGGGTGAGGATTACTGTGTGTGTGTGTGTGTGTCTGTCAGTAAGAGAGAGAGAGAGAGAGAGAGTGTGTGTGTCTGTCAGTCAGTCAGAGAGAGAGAGAGAGAGAGAGAGAGAGAGTGTGTGTGTGTGTGTGTGTGTGTGTGTGTGTGTGTCTGTCTGTCAGTCAGAGAGAGAGAGAGAGAGAGAGAGAGAGAGTGTGTGTGTCTGTCAGTCAGTGTGTGTGTGTGTGTGTGTGTGTGTGTGTGTGTGTGTGTGTGTGTGTGTGTCTGTCAGTCAGAGAGAGAGAGAGAGAGTGTGTGTGTGTGTGTGTGTGTCTGTCAGTCAGAGAGAGAGAGAGAGAGAGTGTGTGTGTGTCTGTCAGTCAGAGAGAGAGAGAGAGAGAGAGAGAGAGTGTGTGTGTGTGTGTGTGCAAGAGATAGATAGATAGAGAGTTATAGAGTGTATGTGTCAGTGTGTCAGTGTGTCTGTACTATTTTGATGGTCTGCCTTAGTTGACATGTTTAGAGTACATGTTTTATTTTCAACCCTGTCTATTCCTCTCTGCTCCCCTTAACCCCCTCTCTCTTAGTAATGTAGAGTGTGTGAAGTTGCTCCTCAGTAGCAGTGCTGATCACAACCGGCGAGATAACTGTGGCAGGTTAGTGGACATGTGTGTGTGTGTGTTCGTGCGTGCGCGCGTGCGCTTGTGAATGTGTGTGTGTGTGTGTGTCTGTGTGTATTAGTGAGTATAGTTTCTGTATGTATGTGCAGGTGGGCATGGTGATATGTAGGCAGGTGCCGTGCATGCTATGACGAAAAGCACAAGGGGAATAGAATTTGGTGCATAGGGAACATCAAAGCCCACAGAAAGCAGAAACTCTGGCCCTCATTTGGCTGTGCTATTTCCGTATGTCCTGCTTTTTTATGAGTGAGTGTGCGAGTGATCAGAGAAAAGACAAATTCGTGGATTCAATATTCAAAAACTCTACACTTGAAACATCTCAGTGTAGCTTTGATGTTCATGTGTGTGTGTTCGTGTCGACCATATGCGTGTGCTTGTTTCTTCAGGACCCCTCTCCACTACGCAGCTGCCAATCGTCACTTCCAGTGCCTGGAAACACTGGTGTCGTGTGGCACCTGCATCAATGCCACTGACCAGTGGGGGCGCTCTCCTCTGCATTACGCTGCTGCCTCTGACCTTGACAGGAGGTAATCCAGACAGATGATCTTTGACCTTTGTGTCCAAAGGGCTGTTCTTATGCATTAACTGTATGGCCCACTCTGAATGCCATGTCTTTCTCAAACACACCTTGGTTTATGAGGACTGTAATGTGTGCCCTGTAAGGCCAGCACATCTCTCAATCTGTGACTCTCTATGACTGTAACTACCAACACACATAAACAGGTCAGCCATAGCTACCAAAACACAGGTGACAGGGTCAGCTATAACTACCAACACAGAAGTGAATGGGTCAGCTTTAATGGGTTGGCCTTTTTTATTTACATGTAAACATCATCTAGATGTATGGCTGGTCACAGTGTTTTGGTCCGACCTACAACAAGAACCCACAACAAGAGCAGGTATATGTGGTTCCTACACACACGCACACACACACATGCACGCACGCACACACACACACACACACACACGTGCTCGCACACACACACACAAACACACACACACACGCTCTCTCTCTCCATAACAAGAGACACTCTAAACCAGTAGAGGGCCTGCCTAACCTGCTGTTGCCACGGCAACTTAAAGCTATTTTTAAAATTCTGTGTGGAGGGATACAGCAGTGCTTTTATTTTTAAACAGAGACAGCTGTTGGGCCACATGACCGGCAGAACAAAGGGTTGAAGGCCTAATTAATCAAAATAGTTTAGAAATGTCAGAATTGATTGGCTATCCAATTAAATTCAGACTTGTGTGCTATTCACAAGAGACATTGAATCTCTCCCTGTTAGTACTTTGTAGTAAATAATTAATTACCAGTGCACACCAGTTTGCATTAAACTCATCTGGAAGATGTAGCAGCAGCACTGCACTTTTAAAAAATTTTTTTTTAAAAAATCATAATACCTGTTAAGTGAAATGCTACAAATTCAAAAGTTCAATAATGCACATTATGTGTCTTCAAAAATATATTGTATACTTAGCTATTGTGTCTTTCTTCATGTCTCTCCACTGTAAATGTGCATTTTTGCCCGTGTTTCCATTTACGCATAGATATTGAGCTAATACATATACAGATATTGAGCTAATACATATACATAGATATTGAGCTAATCTTTAACATGTCTGTATGAGGACTGTAATGTGTGTCCCTATAAGGACAGCACATCTCTATTTCTGGAAAGACTGTAACTATGGACACATAGGTGCATGTATCAGCTTTAATGGGTTGGCTTATAAAGTTTTTATGTCTTTTATGTGTGTAAATGTGTTCTTGACTCTGACCCTGTCTGCAGGCGCCGTGTCGTGTTAGAACCAGAGAGTGACGGGGTCCAAGCGGAAAAGGAGAAAGAGGCTGCACTGTAAGTTCAACATCTCTTGTTCACTTCTCCTTTCTTGGCTTCTTAACTTTTCTTCTTTCTTTTTTCTCTTCTCTTCTCTAAACTTCTCTTCTTTCATCTCTATAAAGAAGGGAGTAGACTTATTTATCCTCGTCCTTCTCTCTTTCTCGCATGTCAGTATAGTGTATCTGGTCCCTCAGACTCAGAGAAATGGTTCCTGCTATCTGCTAGTTACATAACAAGTAGTTTGAATGCAATTAGACCAACTCAGTGCTATCCACCAGTAGATAGATTTGCATCTGCCTTGTGTGCTTATGTTTAGTGTTTATGCACACTCACGCATGCACACACACACGCACACATGCACACACACGGACACACACAAGCACACGCGCACACACACACACACACACACACACACACACACACACACATGCACACAATGGTGTGGTATACACACCGAGGCGCCTATTTGAGATAGGAAACTATAATTAGCTGTGTGTGTGGTTGCCTAGGTGCCTAGAGTTCCTGTTGCAGAGTGGGGCTACGGCGTCCCTGAAGGACAAACAGGGCTACAGTCCAGTCCACTATGCTGCAGCCTATGGCCACAGAAACTGTCTGAAGTTGGTGAGAAACTGCACACAAACACATACAAGTGGGAATGTGGGAATATATGTTTTATTGCCACTGCGATGACATTTATTCAATCTGTGCCATTTGAGCAAAAAAGTGGAAATGGGTCATAAATATATAAATGTATAAACGTAGCCATTAACACTAATTACACTATTAACAAAATTGCTACAGTTGAAAAATGTTGTGATCTGTACCTGTTTGTAATGGTGCTCCATCTACTGGTCAAAACTGGCATCATTCTTTATTCTTGTAAGAAAATGAATCAAAATAACTGCACGACTCACCAAAGTTAGTTTGATTAGTTAGTTAGTTGATTTAGTTAGTTTGATTTTTATTCTAAAAAGAACTTGCCTAAAAAGCAGTGCCAAAAAGCTTGCTGTTATTGCACTGCATCCTCTGATGTTGCTCTCATTTATACAAGCAAAAAGGGATAAAAGTCTGTTGTCCAAAAGATGTCTTCAGTCTATTTTAAGACAGTTAAAGTCTTTTCCACCCAAAACATCATGTGTTTAAACTATTTCATATACAAAAACAGCCTGTGGTGTAGTTATGTGTGGTAACTATGTCATAAAGTAAGACAGTCCATAACTGTTCTCTGTGCATCGGTAGCTTCTGGACCGTGATGAGAACCATGAGGAAGACACAGACGCCTCAGCATCACGGAGTCCCCTACACCTGGCCGTGAGTGCTCATTGATATTTCCTTTGCCTAGTTTACTCTAGGCAAACACAAAGATCTATCAATCAATGGTATAATGAATGTATTATGCACATTAAGTAGCATTATTTGCCATTCTCCAAGCAATTATTTTGTCTACCTTCATATTTTTTTTGATCTCAGAGTTATCTTACAGCCTCTTACTTATAGGTTTAAACTTCCGGTTTAATGAACCTCTATTGTATTTGCATACCTTTTGCCTGTTTACTGTATTTGTATGCACTCATGTGTGGGCATCATATTTTCCATTGAAAAAAGAGGTTATTATAGCTACAAAATCACTGTTCATACTGTTTATTGATGATATGCACCCTATCTGTCAATCAAAACAAATAATTGAAATGTCTATGTAGGCATATCACGGCCATGCGCAGGCTCTGGAGGTGCTGTTGGAGCGTCCTAGCGAGGTGGACCAGAGGAACGAGCTGGGCCGGACGCCACTGGCCCTGGCAGCCCTCCGGGGCCACACTGACTGCGCCCTCACTCTGCTCAGCCACGGGGCCTCGCCCCGAAGCACGGACACACCCCGCGGCCGCATGCCCATACACCTAGCAGGTGACCACACACTAGCGATGCACGCCCATATACACCTAGCAGGTGACCACACACTAGCGCTGCACGCCCATATACACCTAGCAGGTGACCACACACTAGCGCTGCACGCCCATATACACCTAGCAGGTGACCACACACTAGCGCCGTATGCCCATATACACCTAGCAGGTGACCACAGAAGCACTTAGTCATTCCCTGCAACTACACGCCCATATACTGCAGGTGACCACAGTAGCGCCTACTCGCCTAGTCATGGGTCTGGTTACCCAGAGATATACAGCTGTACAACTCTATTAGGTGCAGCATGTATTGGAAGACAAATGAAAGTTAATGTAACCTGCAAAAATGTCCTCATACAGTAACAGAATGAAGGACCGCTTTCCAGTAGGTTACATGGATTAAGACAAGACTGCAAAAATGTCCTCATACAGTAACAGAATGAAGGACCGCTTCCAGTAGGCTACATGGATTAAGACAAGACTGCAAAAATGTCCTCATACAGTAACAGAATGAAGGACCGCTTTCCAGTAGGCTACATGGATTAAGACAAGACTGCAAAAATGTCCTCATACAGTAACAGAATGAAGGACCGCTTTCCAGTAGGCTACATGGATTAAGACAAGACTGCAAAAATGTCCTCATACAGTAACAGAATGAAGGACCGCTTTCCAGTAGGCTACATGGATTAAGACAAGACTGCAAAAATGTCCTCATACAGTAACAGAATGAAGGACCGCTTTCCAGTAGGGCTACATGGATTAAGACAAGACTGCAAAAATGTCCTCATACAGTAACAGAATGAAGGACCGCTTTCCAGTAGGCTACATGGATTAAGACAAGACTGCAAAAATGTCCTCATGTGTAATAGGAGGTGTCAGGAGGTGCAGTCTCTGTCTGAGCTACACATGCTGGTGTGTTTGTTTGTATGGGCTCCTCCTGCCCACTGTCCCATGGCAGTAAACTGCTTCATTTTTCAGCATCATGTTGGCATGTGAGTCATGGAACTAAGTGGAAAGCCACGCTCAGCTTGTAACTGGCGACAGACAACTTAACAAGGCTAACATCAGCTGACCAGCAGCATGCCATTACTGATTCGTTAGCTTCTGTAAACAAGTCCTTCCTTAGGGGCTGATATGGTGTGTGACACATGAATGGATCAGTTTGTTTCTGCATGAAACAAAGGAATTATATTAGAATGCTGTTTTGCCAGGAAATAATTCTTTACGTTTTTTACAATCGTGTTATTTTTTGGCCGTTGTTTCCTATGTGGTGTTGCAGTGATGAACGGACACACATCCTGTGTGCGCCTCCTGCTGGAGGACTCTGATAACGCAGACCTGGTGGATGCGACCGACTCTCAGGGACAGTAAGTGCACTCCACCCACTATTATACAGGGTTTTGTTTTTTTTAAAGTCTCAAATTTGATCATATGGATTTTAGGCCTGAACAAGTTTTAAATTCATTAAAATAATACGTAGTTGGTCTGAAATACTGAAATACCTGAAACATTTAGGTAGGCCATAATTATGTTAATGCTCATTCAACACTGCTTTTACCGTGGTCATGTCATGCTTTAAAATGATTCGTTTTGCAGTGGTTCAGTATCGTCGTTCTTTCTATCAATGGTTCAGATATATTAATAATATTGTGTGTGTGTGCAGGACCCCCCTGATGCTGGCTGTGGCGGGGGGACATGTTGACGCCGTGTCTCTGCTGCTGGAGCGGGAGGCAGGAGTGGACCTAGCCGACAACCAGGGCCTCACTGCTCTCCACCTGGGGGTGAGTCCACTCCTTCACCTCTCATCTCTCTCTCTCTCTCTCTCTCTCTCTCTCTCTCTCTGTATGTCTTTTCCCCCCAACATTATTGCTGTCTGAGTGCTTGATGGAGTGCTTGCCAGAGGGAGGAACTGACAAGTAATTGAACTCCGTTAGCTCTCTCCCTCTCTCATTTCAACCTTCCTCTCTTTTTTTTTCCCTCCTTTCTGTCTTTTTCTCTTTCCCGCCCTCATGATATCCTTTTGATTTTCTCTCTCTCCGTCGGTCTCTCCTCCTCCCTCCCACATGGCTCATTTGTTCTCTTCGTCCACTCTTCTCTCCCCCTCCCTCTCCTGTCCAGTTGCTGAGCGGTCAGGAGGAGTGTGTCCAGTGTCTGCTGGAGCAGGAGGCGTCGGTGCTGCTGGGCGACTCTCGAGGCCGCACGGCGTTGCACCTGGCGGCGGCGCGAGGTCACGCCTCCTGGCTGAGTGAGCTGCTCAGCATCGCCTGTGGCGAGCCGCCCCTCCCCCAGCCCTCCGCTTTCCGCGATCGCCATGGATACACACCCCTGCACTGGGCCTGCTACAATGGTGAGCCTTAGTGTTGGATTCCGTGTAATCAATTGTAAATGTCAACATGCATTGCATCTCACTGCCAGTCCGCAGATCTAAGTAAATTCAACAAAATACATTTTTAAGATTTGTAGAAGTTCATAAAGTGTTGGGACAGTGCATTGGGACAACAGGAGGCCAATGAACGTGGATGAAGATCTATGGAACAACATTGCTAACCCAACATTATCTCTATCCCTGTTCCCATCTCTCTCTCTCTCTCTCTGCTCCTCTGATGTGGTAAATGTGTATTGTGTCTCAGGACATGAAAGCTGTGTGGAGGTGCTGCTGGAGCAGAAAGGCTTCCGGAGTTTCGATGGGAACCCCTTCACTCCTCTCCACTGTGCTGTGTGAGTACGCCCCCCCCCAGCGTCTCTGCAGGTGCTATGCTCCTCACCTCATCTCTTGGTCCCTCTCCAAATAATCCCGCCCCCCTCTCTCTCAACGTTCTACACCTTCTACCTGTGGAACATCCCATTGTTTGTGTCTCTTTACCTTGTACCATTTCTGCATTGTTGCACTGTTGAACTTACTCATTTGCACTATCACCATGACCACTATCACCATTGCACTCACTCACACAGAGCACCTTACCTTACCTTACCTTACCTTACTATGCACAGAGAATCACAGGCTCAGTCCCTGCCTCAGTCATTGCAAGTGCCTCTTGATTGATTAATCACCACTATGTGGTTACTGTTTTTTAGAATGGATTTAGATTAAGTGTTAGTTAGTATATTTTGTATTTTAGTATATTTAGTTTAGTTTATCTTTATCTTCTACTGTCCTTATTGCTTAGTTGTGTTTTTATATTATATACTTTAATTACCTTTTCTGCTGTTATTGAATGTGTGTGTGTTGTCTGAATCTCTATCTATCTATCTATCTATCTATCTATCTATCTATCTTCCCTCTACCATCTATCTCTCTGTTTAAAGACCATCCTATTGTTTTCCGAGTGTTCAAAGTTTGCTCTGTCCTCTCACTCTCTCAGGCTAAATGACCATGAGCCATGTGCTACTCTGCTCCTGGAGGCTCTAGGCTCTGACATCGTCAGCTGTCTGGACGCCAAGGGCCGGTACGTGTGCCATAACCATGACCTTTATCCAATATAATGATTTACAGGTAGTGTGGTTACCTGACGGAGCACGGAATCAGACCTCCATCTCTCTGTTTCCCTCAGGACTCCTCTCCATGCTGCCGCGTTTGCGGGGCATGTTGACTGTGTCCAGCTGCTCCTGGCCCATGATGCTCCTGTGGACGCCGTGGACCAATCAGGACTCAGCGCTCTGATGATGGCAGCGGAGAGGGGCAGGGTTGGTGCCGTAGGTACTGTATCACTCCCCTCAGTTACTCTCTCTCTCTCTCTCACACACACACACACACACACACACACACACACACACACACAACTTTTACTCTGTAAATATTAATTTAAACCAATCCTAGAGGCTGTAAGCCTGGTACAGGATGGCATCACCATTTGGTCCATACTAAGCGACTGGAACTTTACTAGCATTAGTAAGGACAAGGTTTCCCAACAGTTAGAACAGTCTTTGTGCTGTGACTCCTTCATGAAGTCCCCTATAAAATGAAAGCTAAGTATGGTGTGTCTATTCATTTGTAACATCTTATCTGCCATTTTATTATACCTTATATAGATTATACCATCATTGCTTGATCCCCATACTTTGAGTCTAACAGTTGATTTCTTGTTTTTGTCCTGCAGAGGCTCTGCTCACTAGCGTGAAGGCCGACCTCAGCCTGACTGACCAGAGTGGGAACACAGCACTCCACCTGGCCTGCAGTAAGGTGAGTGTCCTCCTGCACTGTGAGGATTGGTAAGGGGGGCAGCCTTGAATGACCACAGACTTTTTTTAAAAACTGTAATATGTGAACTGTGCATTTGTGTGTTTTTCCACAAATCAATGGGTTTAGCTTCCCCAAATAGCACCAAATGTCATAGGTGTTAATCCCCAACAGTATATATTTTCAATAGTTTTTCTGTTGATATATATAATATGGATAAAAACCAGTTCCTATAAAATTACATGGAAATGTGAGCGTTGAATGCAGTGTTGAATGTGATGTGTTGTTTCTAATGAAGTGCTTGTGTTTCAGGGAAGGGAGGACTGTGCACTATTTATACTGGAGAAGCTGACAGAACCCTCCCTCATCAGTGCCACTAATACTGCCCTACAGACGTACGTGCTGTCTCAGCTGTCAATCACTCTTTCACTGTTTGGAATGACTCACTCAAGCTCTCATAAAAAGACATAGCTGCCATGCATTTATGGGTTGAATTATTTTGCTGTTTATTTTAAAGAATTCCTCTCTCTATCCTCTCTCTCTGTTTTATAACCCAGTAATATCAATGTTCTCTTAATGTTTCTTGCAAAATGCAAAATGTAGACGTATACATGTTCAAATGAAGTGATTCCTAAAGCACCACTCTCTCCCTTCCTGTCCTGTCGTAGGCCTCTTCACCAGGCTGCGCGTAGTGGTCTGAAGCAGGTGGTTCAGGCGCTGCTGTCCCGGGGGGCTAGTGTGGAGGTTCTGGATGAGAACGGTACGTCCCACTGGCTGGCTGGCTGACAGCCTCCCGCTCCTCTGCCCTGCCCCTGGCTGCCAGTGGGCGTCTAAGAGTGTGAACTCTTGACCCCTCTAGCTGCATGCTTGTCTGGCTGCCTCGAGGTTTTCCAGACGTCCAAGTGCATTGCTGTTGCCCTCTCCTCCTATCCCCCCTCTCCCATTTCTCATTTCTCAAAACCTGACTTGAAAGAGAAAGAAATTGAAAAATGAAAAAAAAAAAAAGAATCAAACATTTTTCAGTCAGTGTGTTGGCGCTGCTGAAGGCCAGGCCTGTGTGTTGTGTGTTGCATCCTTCACAGCTGTTTGTTGTTTTGTTTGTTTTCTTTTTGCTGCTGTCTCGTCGCGTCGGCCTGTGTACTAATGGAATGCTGCCTTCTCCTCCCCTTCACCCCCACCCCCCGCACTGTCCTTTGTCTCCGTGCCTCCCCTCTCCCTCTCCTCTTTCCCCTTTTGGTTTCTGGCTTTCCTTTTGCTCCCTGCCTTGGGCTTTTCCTTCTCTCTCTCGCTTTCTTCCTGTCTTTCTATCAATCTCTCCCTCTCTCTTTCTTCCCTTCTCTCTCTCTCCCTTCCTTTCTTTCTATTTCTTTCTCTCTCTCTCTCCACCTTCTCTCTTTCTTTCCCTTCCTTTCTTTCTGTCCCTCCCTTCCTCTCTCTCTCCCTCTCTTTCCGTCTCTCTCTGCCCCCCTAGGTCTCACTCCTGCTCTGGCTTGCGCTCCAAGCAGAGAGGTAGCCGACTGCCTGGCTCTCATTCTGGCTTCCATGATGCCTTTCTGCTCCCCTTGCAGTTCCGGAGCCCCCTCCCCAGGTGCCCTCCTGAGGATGCTGCCGCTGCCCACCAAAGCCGGCCACCAGGGGGCGCCCCGCAGCCCACGCAACCGCTCCGCCGGACCCTCCAGCGAGGGCACGACGGAGAACGACTCCGACTCGGAAACCTTTTGACCTCCAGATCCCTCGACCCCCCCACCCATAACAACAATATCAACAAGAAGTACCAATCCAGACCGTAGTCCCCCCCTGTGTGTAGTTGTTTTGTCACTTGCCTCTTACATTCATTTTAAAAGTGTGCAGAATGATTTGTTTGGTTTTATTTTCTGTTTGAGGCAAGACTGAACACGGTACAATCCATTTTGATAACATCTATTTTTTTTTAAAGACATTAAATGTTTTTATTTTTTGAGTGAAGAAGAGATATGTAGATTGTGAAGAAAATTGTAGAAAAAATGAGTGAACTTAACCAAATATTGACATTTGCCAACATATTACCACATGCAGTGAATACTGGGCATGGTTTGGTATGCCATGTTTCTAGCTTGTGGATTGTCAAAGCACAATATCAACTAGATTTTACTCATTGGACCAGAGCTAGCAAAACCATGTGTTTGTGCAAAATTTGTACCTGTTTTTTTTTCTCAGGGTAACGAAAGCTTATAATTTTCACATGGATTAAAAAAGGAAACATCAAGGTGATGAAAATAATATGAAGGAAAAAAAAAAGCTATTTAGCACTTCAAGAAAAAAAAAATGGTGCAAATATCAACTGTGTGTCAAAGCTTGATCTGACTAGCTCATAGGTAGTGGACAGCGTCTGCCTCAAGATATCCTCACCTTTAGTCTTCATCAGGGACCATTGAGAGATGCAGTGGAACATAGACAGGTCTATCCTCCTTAGGACTGTGTATTAACAAGGCGAGGGCCCGAACCAGGGCTGCTATCCTGCCAGACCTCCGTCAAGTACTTCAACATCAAGTATTTTAGCACTTAAAAAAATGTTGACAATTCATTTTGTATGAAATGTAAAGATTTTTTGTATAAACTGGCAATACTTGTAACTATCAAGCCAATCTGACACAGGTCCTGCTACTGTAAAAGATACAGTATGTTTGTTTAATCAAGTGTCAAATGCCCCCAGCCAGGCTCTTGAGGAGCTGGCATGGGTCCTGCCTGTGTCTGGGCCTAGAGTCTGACACATGACTTATGAGGCTTCATGAAACCCTTAGTCGCTAAAAACTCCTCTGTCCACTGACAGTGTTATAACTAGTTACACAACTAGCTCACATTATGCAGGTTGACCTTCTGTTGTGAGTCTGGTTTGAAGTGAAGTGAAGGTACTCTAAGGGACAACTTGAATGCAGATTCCTTAATGTTACACAATGGTACAACTGCCGGCTCTCCAGCGTGAGGAGGAGGAGGGCGGTGAAGGGTTAAAACGGGACGTGTGACCGAGACCTCAACTACTCCCTCATCATGCTCTCCTCCCTCTCGTCCCCTGTGTCTGTCTTAATTCTGGTCATTCCTTGGTCATCAATGGGAACGTCTTAAACTTGTCCAGTGCCTTGTTATATTAATTTTGTACTTTAGTTCATGTACTTGGAAAGAGAGAAAAAAAAACATTTGATCTTTTCTTTACCTGACTGAGGTGCTGGTAATGCAATGTGAAGATGAGAAATGAGAGCTGGCACGATTTAAGATTGGCCCACTCAGTTTGTCAAGTCAATCAGCTGAAACTCGCCTTACTATGTCGGCATGTTTTCTATGTCAAGTGGTGTGTGCCACTGTGTGTGTGTATGAGTGCAATACACCTAACAGAACTAGGTCATTTTCCATGTGCTTGTGAGTATGTGTGTGTGTGTGTGTGTGTATGCGATATGTGTGTAAAAATGTTGTGTTTTCACTCTTAAACCCCATTCTCTTGCACAGATTGAAATACCACTTTTCCTTTCTTTTATAGCAAAAAGCACAGAAGTTCTTACAAATTTGATAAGAAATATGAATATGACATGTTGAGTTTATGAAGTGGTGTGATGCAGATACTGAGTGTGGGTGGAACTAGCAGTATTATACCAGAGAAAGCTTTTTTTTTTTTGCCATTTGTGACAATCTTGTGTGTACCAGATGTTCATGCCAGTTCCTGATGCAGTACCAAAATGCTGAGGGCTGTGTCAGCTGAGGTTTGTGTTTTATAAGTATATAATGATATTAAAATTTGATTGAATTAAATGTCTGTCTTTGACCAAATATGATGTACTGCTGATCCTGGAATGTCTTCCCAGCTTGGGAAGCTCGCTCTCTTTGGCAACGGTTCGTCAGGAAGAGCAGCCCTGTCAAACGTTGGAAGATTTGCATACAGCTTCATAGCTATCGCCAGTATAATGCAAATTTGAGATCACTCCATTCAGCAGGTGTTCTAACTAAAAGATTTTTTACATCCGTCAGTCTTGCATGACTGAATGTGATCATGTGAATTTGATTAATAACCATCATTGTGTAGAGAATGTTGTTTAATTGGCAAGAGCAATTTATTACCCTTGTTTATTTTGTCTGAACTCTTCCCTACAGCTTCTTGTGTGATTTGTTGTTTACTAGTAGATTTTAGAAACAAACCTCGTCTACCATTGTGATCTCAAACTACGTGCCGTATATGTAATAATCCATACCAAACATCCTTAGGTAGGTGGGAAAAGGAGCAAACTCGGTGAAAGTCAAAGTTATGTTAATATTATTTAATTACATAATCTCTTTACATGTATGACAAAACGTACAGCGTTCATTATCATCATTAGTTTAAAACACACAATACTACATACAGCCTAACGTGTCAACAGCTGTCTTCAGTGCAAACAGAGCCAAACAACATCAGTGTTGGCACAATCAAAGTGACTGAAATGTACAACACAACTAGACGAGGAACTCACAAGGATCCTATAAATACGAATGTCGGTGTCTCCGCATCCGTATGCGTGTGTGTGCGTCCGCACACCCTCTAAAACCGTCCAACTCACATACATTTGTGGCACCGTTCGTCATCGAGTGTCTGTGGCTGAGGCACTGGCAGTTTGTGAGCTGAACTCTGGGGGCTGGGCGTGGTCTGTCCAGCGCGGTCGCATGAGGTCTAGTGCACTAGACGGGAGGGGAGGGGACTCCTGTCTCCAGGGTCGGTGGGGATGAGCTGTTGGTAACTGTTATACACTCTGCAGCCCACCCCACCCCCCACTCACACAGCCCTGGTCTCTGTCTCAGCAGTTCACCCCGAGCCCCGTCCAGTGGTCAGGCACCATGAGGAAGTACTTGTCCATGGCCTCACAGAAGCGGGCGCGGTACAGCTCGGGGGACACCACTGTGGGCATTTTACCTGAAAGACAAAAGTGATGTCAGCCAGATGATAAACCACAGATGGTGAACGTCACTTGTAGAAAGTAGAATATGTATGACTGTAGAACAATGGGACAACAAAAAGTAAAGGGTAGATGCAGTACCTTGGCCACCAAGGATGCCTGTGGACTTGACCACCATCTCCAGTTTCTTGTCCCAGGTGAAAGTGCGAATATAATCTGGGACATTAGTGAAAAGATGCCGACATATTAGGATTAAACAGTGAAAACACAACAGGCTTAGTTCCTCATCAAGACAGGTGGATTAAATACATATTTAAAATACTCCTATAAAAGATAAGGAGACACTGCTGTATTGGGCAGCCTATACTCCTGAAGAAATGTGTTGATGGTCTGGAGGTAAGTATGGAGTTATGCCAGTTTCTTTGAGCACAGGAACAATTAATGACAAATGTTACTGAATTAGCACCTGTCCTAACTGGCGAGGTATTGTGCCTTACCGATAATGCCCACCACCAGCTGGTCGGTGGTGTCGTCGCGACCCACCAGCAGCGAGTAGTCGATGATGAGGTGGCTGGACAGAAAGTAGGCGTCGCTGTGAATGGCGGCGCGCAGGATGGCCTTGCAGTGCGAGCGGATGTACAGCGGGTTGTCGTGTACCAGCTTGAGCAGGTTCTCGTCTAGCAGCACCTCGCAGCTCTCCTTGCCCTGCTCCGTCTTCACGTTGCGATTCCGCAGCGAGCCCTTCAGGTCGAACACCTGCGCCATCTTGCGACCATAGAACAGGTTCTCCATGACCAGCAGGTCCAGCTTCTTCTCTGTGTTGTTCTGGGAGTTCTTGTAGCCGATGCGGTACACACCCAGGATCTTGGCCAGGGCAGTGGGACGCTACAGGGTACAGGGGCAAGGAATGACAGTTAAGTGCTATACAGTACATAAAAAATATTATTAATATCATTATTATTATTATTATATGAGGATATTAATATGTGTATGTGCATTCAACTCCATAGAAATTGGCAGTAAGTTCACATTTCTCTCGCCGTAAAAGTACCAAGCACCAAATAGACCTTATATACACACTATGCTTGCTAGCAAGTACAGCTACACTGCTGATTTTATTTACATTTCCATTATAGGGCTATTTGCATAAATAAGGAACTAAGGTCATATCTATGGTTACTGAGATGTTGTAAATGCTTGCAAAACGCCCCAACCTTCTGCTGCACAGCGCCCGTGATGTAGGTGAAGTAGTGAGGAGCAAAGTCTAGGAAGGACTGCACCTCCAGCCGGGGCATCTGTTTCAGAATGAAACGGTCATCTAGAAAGAGAAAGGAGGGCAGGCGTACAAGAGAGTCATGATGGAACATCAGCACATATACCAGCAATATGGTTCTGACTTGCCACCACCAGAAGGTGACAGACAATGCAGTTGTCTATGGGAAGCACTGAGGCAGGTAGAGTATGTGTGCCAATCAGACAGACAAAGGCCAGAGGTCGCTCACCTTCGGTGGCGTAGAAGACGGCTCCAGACTTGCCGCCGCGGGCCTGCCAGTTGACGCAGTGGGACAGCGAGCGCACAAAGTCCTCCTCCGTGCTCTCCATGATCTCGTCCCGCATCTTGTGGAACTCCTCTGCGTAGTAGATCCGGCAGTAGAACTTGGCGTTGGCATCTGAGAACTCTGTTGGCCAATGGGACAAAGAGCACAGCTTACACACAACAGCACTTTCACAAGGGCGGCTGTGAACACAAGCCCAAACGTCTGTTAAGAGAAAGGGATTGATCAGGACTGTTATGCATGTGAGGGAGAGGGGTGTGTGTGTGTGTGTGTGTGTGTGTGTGTGTGTGTGTGTGTGTGTGTGTGTGTGTGCTTACGGAGCTCAATGTGAGGGTTGCCCGCTTGCTTCTTCTGTTTGTCTCCTCCATCTATCTCTTCTGTTACCACAAAGAGAGAGAGAGAGAGAGAGAGAGAGAGAGAGAGAGAGAGAAAGACAGAAAGAGAGAGACACAGAGTTAAATATTAAGGAAATGTCTTACATCATAGATATTTTGAGAACATTTGAACATTATTGACAAATGCTGTGTATTTCTAAGTTGAAAAATCAATACACATTGCATTATAAAAAGATGAAGTTCTCCAGATGAGGGCACAGAGAGGAAAGGCTCCACTGCTGCACCACTGCCTTCTACCTGCCTTCTAGATTTCGAAACCAAGTATGGCTGCCAGTATTGTTAGTTCACTCACTCAAAGGGTCTGAGTCTACAGTGATGCGTCCAATCTGAGAGGAGATGGACTCGTTGGGCTTTGCAGGGCTACTCTTGGCACGACTCTCTCCAACACTGCAGACGAAGAAAGATCAAGCATAGAAGTAGTTAAGTCTAAAAAGCAGCATGTTGACCTCAGTGGACACTTTCATGGAGACACTGTTGTGAGTTAGGAGCTCACCCTGCAGTATTTCAGCATGTCTGCATATTTTGTATGCTACGAACTCATTCACCCCATTACATAAGTAAATGTCAAGAGGACTCTTTCAATATGAACATGCCCCTCTCATAATATAATGGTAGCTATATAAACTTAAGGTTTCTAAATACAAAAGTGTACCTGCTGGTCTGCATGGCTTCCTCACTGCCTGGCTTTGCTGTGGTTTTAGCCAGCTCCTCCAGGGCCGTCTTGTACTCCTTACAACTAGGCGAGTCCAGAGAGAAGAGTAAGACAGAGACCACATGCGAGCGCTGCCCTGGTGTTACGCGACGGTCCTGGCTCAAGCTCTTCGTTGTCTAGGGTATGTTCAATTAAACTTGCGGGGACACAACAGGCCACAGCTCCCGCTGGGCCTTGCATAACGAATTGCTGCCCAAACAGTTTCTCCCCCAAAGGTTACGACAGGTGTTCAATTTACCAATTAGCCACAGGTAGTGACATCACTGAAACCCCGCCTGTAAGTCAGTGCTTGCCCTACACTGTGACCCTAACCTATCGTAACACTGGACAGCCTCGGTTAAGGAGCTCTGGGTCTGGGGGTGCGTGAAGAGGGGGTGGAAGGGTTACCTGAGGGCGAAGGCGATGATGGAGCTGGGCTCACGCTCACACACAGCGATGGGGACGCGCTCATGCTCGTACATCAGGTAGTGCTTGTCTGGGTCACTGCCAAAGCATTGGAGAGGTCAGCTCATTACAGGTTCACAGGTCATTCACAAGGTCACCACTAAGCACTTTAAAAACCTTAAACGCAGTCCAATTTGTATTATTTATAAAGAGAGCAGAATGACTGAATGACTAACAAGGAGGCTACACCGGGCACCTACTGTAACTGAAGCGTTCTGTTGGCGCAGGGTCTGCTGCAACAATTACCTTCCGCTATAATCAATAGAACTGGTTACACCAGACGTGATAGATAGCGGTGCGTACATTCGAAAAAAATAATCTTCTAAATAAATATATAAAAATAATCTTCTAAAACTAATTTTTTTTTTTTGTATTTTTTTGGGGGGGCTTTTTATGCCTTTAATTAGACAGGACAGTGGAGAATGACAGGAAGTGAGTGGGAGAGAGAGTCGGGGTGGGATCCGGAAAGGACCACGGGGCGGGAATCGAACCCGGGTCGCCGGCGTACGGTGCAGGTGCCCCAGCCAGTTGGGGCCCTAAAACTATTTTAACGCATCGCGAACGGAGCGCTTCAGTTGCGGGCCCAGTGTAGACCTGGTGTGAGAGTGACTCGTTCATGCTCACAAAGGAAAGGGGATGGGGTTGTAGCTGTTGCCAGGTAGCAGGTTGGCCAGAATGGTTTTCATGGTGGACTTCTCCTTCACTTGGCTGTCATTGGAACCCAACAGGTGTCCGTCAAACACATCTGAAAACCAAGAAGAGAATAGGCATGTGTATACAAGTCTTGATATGGTGAGCACAAACATGGCACATCATGTATGTATTATATACATGAAATTGTGTGTGTGTCTATGTGTGTGTGTGTGTGTGCGTGTGGTTACCTTCTGGGATGCTGACAGAGTCCTGGTCAGCAAAGGAGGGTCCAATGGTGGCGATCTCGGAGCCGGTGTCTCCAGGAGACGGCAGTGCCAGGGAGATGGAGCCTGAGGTCGAGGGCAATGTGCTCAGGTGACGATCCTCTGGAAGAGACAACGATAAAAACACCATCAGTCAGTCATAGGGCAATGGCCAACCAGAATACAGGTCTAGAGTGGCTCAGCCAATGCGCTCACCCTTGTCTCCATTTTGGACCATAGGGGAGGGGTTTCGGGGTGAGGACTCGTGTGCGCTCGTCTGAGGATAAAGAAACAGTAAACTGTTAACAATGGCCAAAACTGTCCACCGCTACAGCATGACCAGAAGATCCAGGTCACATACAGACATGATCAATAAGCATTCCCAACACCCTAATCAGAAGTGACTCAAAGTTAAACATTTGTTGATGTCTGCAGTTCATAATTAAAAAAAGGCTAAGAACCAACAACACCAAACACAGCACTAATGTAACAGGGAGGCTACACAGCACTAATGTAACAGGGAGGCTACACAGGACTAATGTTACAGGGTGGCTACACAGGACTAATGTAACAGGGTGGCTACACAGGACTAATGTAACAGGGTGGCTACACAGCACTGCTGTAACAGAGTGGCTACACCGGGTATGTAACTGAAGCGTTCTGCGGTACGTCTGCTCCAACAAATAGCTTCTTCCACTCAATGGATCTGGCTACACCAGACGTGATAGCGGTACATACATTCCAAAAAATCAGACGGCGCTTCATTTGCGGGCCCTAAGGCCTGTCATGTCCTGACCTTGCTGTCCTCGGTCTGCCTGTGTCTCCCTGGACTGGGTGGAACAGACAGACGTTTCCTCCCCTTCTCCTGCTGGAACAGGTCCTGCAGTCTGAAAAAGACACAACACATTACACATTACCGGCATGTCAACAGAGCCCACACACATTCAGAATCAACAGGCCCTCACACACTGACAAACACCCAACAGAGCCCACATAGATTCAGAATCAACCGGCCCTTATACTGTACACTGACAAACATATGGGGCCTCAATTCAAATGCCGGCCAAAGTGCAAAGAGTGCAAAAAAGAGTGCAAAAGGCAAAGTTCTCACGCTTGAATTACAGCTATCGTGTGGAGTACCGAGCTGATTCATCAATGTTTGTGATTACAGTGTTAAATTAGAAAACTGTTTTTGCCTAGTTATTTATTCAGCTTTAGTTAGACTTAACACTTTGTATATCACACAATATCATGCAATTTCTATGTTGTCTTTATAATATATTGTAACACACATCCTTGTCAGTGAGCAGCTGTGGGATGGTGGGACTCACCTGCCGTTCCAAGACTGCAGGGTCTCACAGAGGCTCTGCTTCTTGACCACCACGGACTCGAGCACGACCTGCAGCTGGTGAGGGGACTCCAGCGCTGTGGCCTGCAGACGGGCCTGCAGCTTCTCAATCCAGCCGCGCAGCTCTGCCTCCTCCATCTACACACACACACACACCAGTGGGACATTTAGACGCTTACAGACATATGCACTGGGCTTAAAGCAGGAGACATGTCTATGCCTTAAGTCATTTTCAACACAACAACACATTTGTATTTGTATAGACTATTCAAGGCACCCAAAGCACTTTAAACGGGGACCGGGGAACTTCACTAACCACCACCATGTGTCCCGTAACAGGAAATGATGTGTAATCTGAAGGCAACCTGAAAATACTCAGCCTGCGAGTGAACTTCACCACAGCATCTGAGAACTTTATGCCCAGTATTCATTCCGAAGGTCTTCATTTCATCAAAACACAATGCAGAGTGAACAATGTCAGCCATATTTGTTTTCACCATGCATGATTTGACGGCGTGCTGTTTGCAGGGTGTGAAGTGGATACTTGCATCTTTCTGTGCAAACAGATCTTCCATCTTCTCCTCTCGGGTCTTGCTGAAGGTGTCCGTCTTCAGGGAGGTGAGACGGTCATCTATGGCCAGATACACTTGAGATACCCTGGATGGAGAACACAAAAAGTCAAGGTCAAAACATTTCAGTTTATGCACATTTTGAAACAAAAAGTGCTTTATAATATGCTACACAAGGAAAAAAGGAATCAAAGGATTAAAGCATAGTTATTAGCTAGCAACTAAAATTACAAAAAATACAATATTAAAAGGCAGATCAAATTAAGAAAATGGATGAAGAAAAAAAGTTAATGAAACTCACAGTGGCACAAAAACACAATAGCATTAAAAACAATTAAGTACGGTAAATAAAAGGAAAATAAAGCATCACGAGTGAAGAACCACCCAAACATTTGAAATCATGTAAGAAGCTACTGGAGAGTCTCACTTCAGTAAGAAGTCCTTGAGGTCCTGTTGCATGCAATTTTTAGAGGGGCCCTGGTTCCTGATGATGATCTTTTGAGGAGGGAGGCAAATCTCCAGAAGGCGCACTGGTATGTAGCTAAGGGGAGAGAGATCAGGAAATACCCTTGGCTTCAATACAAACAGGCATGGTAAACAACATATTTGTATCCAACATGCCTTTGTCAAGTCAAGTGATTTTGATATATTAGCTCTAAAGACAAAACTAACCAATTTCACCATTTCACATTATAGGCCAAGCAAGTAAAAAGTTGTATAAAAGCTGCAGTTGTATCAGCAGCTAATGATGGCTCATAACAAGAAGACATAAGAGAGTGCATAAACAAGGCGGAGGCTTACCTGAAGGAGGCCACCATCTGGTTGTAGGAGAAGTACTGGTGGTAGTCCTTATGGATGGAGTGGCCACAGGGCTCAGCGTTGGCACGGCGCGTGTACTGGTGTCCGTAGAAACGCAGCTCCAGGTATTTTGCAAAAGACATGGACCAGGAGTCATTGGACAGGGGTACTACTGGGGTCACCTTTTAAGAGAGAAATAAAGAGAGAGAGAGAATTGAATTTTCAAAAACTCTTTATTACAATCTTAAAAATACATCAAGATCAACTTGACACTGTACTCAAAAAGTAAAAGTTAGGAAAGTTAATTAAAGTAATGTGCAATCTGTAGCTTATCATTCTCAACAATACACATCACGCTGTTGTAGCACCATTTTTCCTCTAAAACATCAAGAATCTTCATAGATTTATAAAAATGAAAATCAATCAACATATGACACCTTACAAGAATAGAAAACACCATTAGGATATCAACATCTACATTCTGCTCAACTTTCCTTTTACGACTAACATATATCGCCATCTTTGCTTGCCCAAGCAGAAAGTTTAGGAGCTGACACTTGTGTCAAACCAAAAATGAAAATCTCCGAAGAGAAACTTTCATCAAATTTAAGGAAAAGTGTCATCAATACAGCAAAAAGAGGTCTGAGCCTCTGGCAGTGCATAAAGGCATGGAATACAGTCTCCCTTACAGAACAAAAAGGGCACCCCTGATCAACCATTGGATTTAAAACAGAAATAAAAGCATTCACTGCTATTGCACCATGCAGAATACGCCATTGTAGATCGCCAGCTTTTTTAGTTAATGGTGACTTGTACAACGCTCGCCATTGTGGTTTGACATCATTTTCAACCTGCAAAACTTCACGCCAGGGTGTATCCACCCTCTTGTCCAGAGACCTTTTATTTAGGGAGAGAACACACAGTTTATACAATGATTTACTAGTTGCAGCTGTAGGACCGAGGAAAACTAAACTATCTGGGAGTAAGTAGCAACCAGTGCAACCTGTTAAATCTCGAAGTTAGAGTAAGTCTGGGAAAGGGGTCATGGCAGTCAGGACTACACTCCCCCCCCAAAATAATCTCCAAGCAATTGCATCTCCTCCCCAGTTAGGAGAGACCGCCATTTCCCAAGTAGCTGATCAACTATCCTAATGGACTTCACACCTAAGTGTTGAGCTAAAGTATGGCTATTACTGATATCAGGACCAGCAAACTCTACTAGATCCCCAAGGGTTGTAACTCCAGTACTGATAAGCTTAGAAGTAGGTACCAGGGACAAATCCTGACTCACATCAAGAACCGAACCATGAATCAGAGGCTCCTTTAACAACCACAATAATGAGCATGTCTGTCGTGGGCGTTGAATTATAAACAGAGACCAGACTTTGAACAGATTCTTATAAAATGCAGGAAGCAAATTAAGATTCATTCTATTTGGATTAAACCAGAACAAAGACCTATCTAAGCCCAACCCTTCAAAAAGTTGTAAAATATCAACAGGCTGCAGCTTTCCAGCTTGAGTCCAGTGATCCTGTGAGAAGACACTGTACAAACTGCAGACGGAAGGCATAAGCTGACAATTTAAAAACATCACCACATGTTAGGGATTTTCACTCCAACAATCTCCTTCCTCAACCTTACAAGGAAAGGTTAAATAGCCAGACTATACAGCATGCCCGACAAGGACACCTCTGTATACATTAAAAGGAGCGCACAAGTCACCATTAACCTTGAGAATACTTATTTATAATATGTCACAATACAATGCTTTGATCATTCGAATAAAATTGGGGCTGAAACCAAAGGCTGACAAAGTATTCCACAAATAATTATGCTCAACCCTATCAAATGCCTTTTCTTGGTCAATTGAAACCACACCAAAATCCAGATTGAAGTATTTGCCAATATAGAAGACATCTCTGATGAAGGAACCATTGTTGTGAATCAATCTGCCTGGCACACAGTAGGTCTGGTCAGGGTGGATTACCTGCTACAAAACCTCCCCAAGTCTATTTGCTAAAACTTTAGAAAGCAGTTTGTATTTAGAGCAGAGGACTGACACCGGCCTCCAGGACCTTATATCTGTCAGGTCTCCCTTTTTTGGCAATAAAGTGAGCACTGCTCTACGGCAGCTCAGTGGCAGCACCCCTCTGGTGATGCTGTCTCTCAGAACAGCAAGCACATCTGTGCCCAACTCTGGCCAAAAGGACTTATAAAAGTCTACTGGCAGGCCATCCACCCCAGGCGCTTTGTCACTCTCCATACTGTGGAGGGCTCTCTCCAGCTCCTCTAGGGTCAACACCCTTCCAAGGGCTGTGTTTGCCTCTTCAGATACCTTAGGTAGGTCACCAAGAAAAGCCTTGTCAGTCGCCTGATCTTGTGGATTTTCACTGTTACAAAGCTCCTTATAAAAATGTACTGCTCTATTGCGTATTTCTGGAGAATTAGAAAGGATTCTCCCATCTTCAGACCTCAAAGCATGAATGAACTTCCTCTGGCCATTCTTTACCTCCAAGTTAAAAAAGAATTTTGATGGTACATCCATCAGCTCCACACTCTGGAAGCGGGACCTGACCAGAGCTCCCTGTGCCCTCAAACCTAAAAAGTCAGCCAATGTTTTCTTTTTTGAGTTAAGAATTTCAGTGGGTGCCTGATCACCCGTTTGTTCTGCCAGAATTTGAAGTTCGATTATTTCCTCCTCTATTTTTTTCATTGAGAGTGTTATGTTCCTTGTGACATTGGCTGTATACTCCTGGCAGAGTTGTTTTATTTGTACCTTGGCACAATCCCACCATTGCTGCAAAGACTTATAACAGGATTTCGTGGTTCTAAATTCCTTCCAGAAAAAAAGGAAGACTTCTCTAAAATGGCCATCAGCCAACAAATTAGTATTAAAGTGCCAGTAGGCACTTTTTGGTTTTATAAATTCTAGAAATAAAGAACAGAAAACCAAACTATGGTCAGAAAAGCCAACTGGAATTATTGAACATTTCCTGAATAGACTACGCTGATGTTTGAAACCATAAAACCTGTCAAGTCTTGCAAGAGACAAACAATTATTATATGAGTGTGCCCAAGTATATTGCTTCTGTTCACCATGAAAGTTCCTCCAAATATCACTAAGATCATTGGACTTCATAATCTCTACAAGCCGTCTACGAGAGGGCATGTGCGGCTCAACATGATTTCTGTCAATATTTTGTGCAGTACAATTGAAATCTCCTCCAAGGATAAGAATATCCTCTGAACAGCAATTTTTTTATAACATTTCCAATAGTATTTAAAAACAGCCTTCTATCTGTTGCCAGTGTAGGAGCATAAATGCAAATAAACACAAAAAAACGATTTGCAAACTGGGCTCTGACCTTTAAAAGTCTTCCCTCTATAACTTCTTCAACATCAAAAGTGATGGGAATAAAGGACTTAGAAAACAGAACTGCAACCCCACCACTATTAGAAGTACCATGACTAAGTATGGACAGACCATCAAACTTCTGAGCCCAAGCAGCTGCATTAGATGCATCACTGCGCGTTTCTTGCATAAAGAGAATATCAAACTTATTCTGTCTGATTGTTTCAAAAACAGAGAGCCTCTTCATTTTTTCTCTTGCGCCATTTACATTTAAAGAAGCAACACGAAATTCACCCATCATTATAAAGAAAAAATAAATATGGACCTATGCAATCAGCCATCCTAGGACACAAAGTGGAAAGGGTTTTTAACATTTGTCATCTTTGGCATTCAGTAGAACATTGAGCTTTGTGAGAATCTTTTTTAGACGAAATCCCTCTTGATCAGTGATGCTATCATCACGCATAAATGCTCGTGATTTGGTCATAAACTGTTCAATGTCAGGAAAAAAATCGTCTACCCGGACCTTCCTAGAATGTTTTGTATCCTTAAGGAATTTCTTTATATCCTCCACTCTATAATTGCGAGTGCGATAGCCGCTTAGTCGCAAGCTGCAGGTTACACTAGTCAGAAAGATCACTTTCACTCTCATTATCAGTCAATTCTATATGAGCGCGTCCCCCTTTATTCTTTTTAACGCGCTTTCTTTTTCCTTTATTTGACGGTGCTTTAAAACACGTTATTGTCCTCCTCCAACACGGAGGTTTCCATGTCTTCCATAGCGACGGAAACCTCCCCATTAATGGCATCATCATTGCTCCCCTGACAGTTCTGAGAATTAGTGATGGTCTCCCCCAAAAGTGCGGAAAGATCCTCCCCATCAGCCGATCTAACATCGTGGTTTTCCCCATGCACTTGGACTGAATTTAACGTTATATCAGGAGTTTGGCTCTCCGGCCCACTAGCAGAGGCAGCAGCCTCCTCCTCATTAGTTGCACCAAAGTTAACATTAGGCTCGTTGTTGGTCTCTTTAGACGTTCCCTCTGCCACATCACCCCTAGATTCATTGCTATTTTCACTGTTTCCACTATTATTCGTGTCATTCTTTTTATCAGGACACGCGCGCACGAGATGGCCCCGATTGTCCACAACCAAAACATTTCCTAACGCTAGTTCTTGCATAAATCGCATAATTAAAGTTATCCACAGTCACATTAATTGTCAAGTCCAATTCATCATTGTTATTCTTAAGGATCATGTACACGAAACGCCTGAAGGACACTATATGTTTCAACAACAACGGGATTTACTCATAATCGAATTTTTATTTTAATTGTTGAGACCACTTTGCCATAGCGCGACAGTGTTTGTCCTAGAATCTCATCAGAAATGAATGGGGGGGACATTAGACAAAATTACTTTCTTGGAAGGCGTAGAAAGAGGGGCAACAGAGGTAAAAACGCCATCGATCACCACACCATTCTCCATCAGCTGATTGGGAACTCAATTGATTTTAAGAAAAGCACAATCGCGTTGTTCATGCAAGATGCTGATACGATATTCTCATGACCAACAATTTCTCCGGCAGCCAAAGAACAATCCTCAACACTGGCTGCCAATGCTATTTTAACAGCATGACGCCGAGTTACAATAGTTGACCAAAAATCTCTGCCATGATTCCAGCACAAGACTGGAGGCAGTCGCTTTAGGGGAAAACCCCCTGTTTATTGCCAGAAAACTAAACCAAGCAAAAATCTTTAGTACTCCAGCAGAAAATAATAGATAGAAAGAAAGGAAAAAGAAATAAAGTGAGAAATAGAGATTTAAACATAACACTCGTTCGCGGTACAGCGACCGAAACACCATCCACTCACCACTGACTCCGCCCACTCACACCAACCATGAGCACAGAGAGAGAGAGAGAGAGAGAGAGAGAGAGAGAGAGAGAGAGAGAGAGAGAGAGAGAGAGAGAGAAAAAGCAACTCCTAAGATGAGAATCTATGCTTCAAAAAGCCAGATTAATCTCTATGCATAGTCTAGATCTATGGAGTAATTGTTACCTGTTTGCAGATGCGGCACCAGGAGTAATTGAGGATGGTGTGCTGGTAGCCTGGCACAGGTGAATCCAGCTCCTTCAGAACGATCTGGACACACCCGTTGCCATGCACAAAACGCCGAATATGGTGTACCATGGGAGTTTCACAGAACATACTAGGGCACTGGTAAGAAGGCCTGTGTCCCACAGAGAGAGAGAGAGAGAGAGAGAGAGAGATAAAGCGAGAGAGAGAGACTCAGTCAGAGGAAACCAGGATGATAGCAGAATGGATAATAATAATTTGTTGTTCATTTATGTACAGTGCAACATTATAGCATCACAAAAACTTGTGGACGATAATTTTTACCTAAAACAGTATCTCTCCAAAAAGATACCAAGAGTCAAGTCATTCTTTCCATAGAATTCCATTGTCACAATCCTATGAGAATAAATCAGAAATGTGAATTCAACAAGGCAAAGTTAGGGATCCTATGACATTACTCGACCATACCACTATACTATACAGATCCAAATAGGAGTGGGGTTTACCAGGGGCTGACGCAGGGGTTGGGTGCATTGTTCGACTGCGCTGATGAGCTACTGAAGAGCACGCACAAACGCTGATGATTGATGGGGTTCAGGCAGTCCAGCTACACAAACACATGGATAAGAGTATGTGCAACTGACAGAAATATAACTTTTGTTCATGACATGTTCATGACAGTTAAGCTAAAATTACAAGGTAAATGTGTATTGATTGGATTAGCAGTGACCCCCCCCCCCCACACACACACACACACACAAGCAAAATACACTTTAACACACAGAAGTCCACTGTGTTTGTGTGAGTTTAAGACCCTCGTGTTGAAAAATGTCTCACTTTGGTGGCCCAGGTGATGTCTGTCTGCCCTGACGACTTCTCCTCCTCGCTGTCGGCCTTGACCGGCGCCCTGGCGCTCTGGTTCTCCCTGGCCTGCTGCTGGGGGTTGGAGAAGGGGTCGTCCCGCTGGCGGATGCGTCCGCCCTGCGCCCGGTAGTCGGCCAGCATGCGCGCTAGCTCCTGGCTGCAGCTCACCTGCTCGGCAATGCGCGCGCTGGTCAGCGGGTGCGAGGGCAGCACCTGGATGGGCCGCGGCCCCCCACCCCCGACGCCGTTGGTCAGTGACGCCCCCGGCGTTCCGGATCCTGCCGACGCCGCCACGGCGGAGTCCTTCAGCAGCTGCCTCTTGCGGCGCCCGTCCAGCTCCTTGAAGTCCTTGTTGAGGAGCGGCGAGAGGTAAACATGCTCGGGGAAGTAGTCGCGGCTCGGACAACGCAGACCGGGGGCCGTGAGCAGAAAGGGCTCGCGGAAGGTGACAAACGGCGAGATGCACAGGATGATGTCCTTCAGCTCCTGCCGGAAGCACGCCGATATCGACTTGAGCCGGTCGTCGGACGAGGCCACGTGCTCGGTGACAAACAGCCCCGTGTCGTCCTGCAGGGGGTCACGGAAAAGGCGCGTCGGTGGCGTGTCCGAGCCCGAGGCGACGGTGCCAGTGCTGGTGCCATTATCGTTATCGTCGGCGTGAACCAGGGTGCCTTCCTTCGTCCCACCAGCGTCATTTTGGGCCACTTGCGGCAGCCCCTCCTCGTCGGCCAGCTCCTCAAGGTCGGAGATCAGGTAGGGCGGCGGCACGGAGGCAGGGTTGGAGGAGGTGAAGGACAGCGGAGTGGACGTCTTACAGCCCGAGTCAGTGCCTTCGCAGTCGGCTACCAAGCCAACGGTGTCGTTCACATCGGCCCTGGGGCTCTCCTGGTCCTTGCTCGACGACTCGGACACGGACTGTACCCTGGAGTGGGAGCTCCTGGACTCATCAAGCACCACGTCACTGTCTGTGACCTGGGAGACGTCACTCTGGTCAGCCACATATCCGTTTCCTTGGACCATCCCTTTCTGACCCTCCTCCTCCTCCTCTTCCTCCTCCTCCTCCTCTCCTGTGGTGCTCTCCAGCAGACAGGGGAAGGAGGTGCTCTTGGTGAGGCTGGGAGGCATGGCGAACTCGTCCATGAGGAAGGAGATCTCCAGCTGCGAGTGGTAGGCCACACAGATCATCAGGCGAATGATGTCCTTCACACGCGCCAGCTCGTACTCAGAGGCGCCTCGGAGTTTAATAGTGCAGCCCAGTTGAGGGGGGCAGCCTTCGAAAAACATCAGGGTCTTCTGATCATCTGTCACAGGATGGGGGAGAAGGGCGTGTTATTTAAGTAATTTCACTGTGCTAAATTACTGGAATGGGCCTCGAATTTGTATGACATGTAATCCATCAGGTGAAGCACAAAGTCTATATAGTGTGCCTTGTGGTATAAAATTAGAGCCAATGGTATCAAACTAGTTTGACAAACTAGAAACAGAAAAGTACAGAGAATTTTCAGAGAATCAGAAACAGAAACAGAAAAGTACAATACTTTCCTTAAAAAAAGACAAGAATGCAGAGATATAGTATAGTATAGTATAGTCTATAGTAGAGTATTATCTATAGATATCTTTTAAAAGAAAACATACAATATACACAGAAAGAATCAGGCAAACCCAATTCCTGTGTTACCCGCGAGGGGAGCAGACGTACTGTTGGCCAGCTGGAAGGAGTGCATGTAAAACTTTAGGCAAGTGCCCAGCCGAGGCTTGGTCAGCAGCTGGTCCATGGACATGACCAGGTCCCCTTGCGTCATGCGGCTCACTCGGTCCAGCACTTGCTGTATAGTTGAGGAATAATACATTTCTTAGCTACTGAGATTTTTTAGCTACTGAGAAATACAAACGTGTCTATCCATTGAAGACATTAATCAACCCTTGAGCAAGTGGCCTGATCTGTTAATTACTTCAACAGAAACATTCAACAGTCTAATGATTGTTAAAAAGTAACTTTTGATACAGCATGCCGCAGAGAGGTGAAAGAACTTACAGGTTTCACGTTGATGACCAGAGTGATCCCGTGCTCCAGCAGCATATCCTGGGCGATGCGAGACACAGTTTTTTCCACCAGCACCAGGTTCGGCCGCACGTCCACAATGCGCTGGACGTAGTTCTTGAGGAACTCACGCTCCTGGTGGCGACATAGGAAAGATACTGTTCATGATTCAAAGGCATTTGGAGAGACCAATTTGCATCAAAAATGGATGAAAGTCTGAGTGGTCCCATAGATAACAAGGCCTTTGCTTACTTATGTTTTATATTACACTATTTCAGTTATATGCAAAGCATTAAACATTGACATAACAGTAAAATAAACAATTACAACAACAATGAAAGAAACTTGTGTTTATATCTTGATGTCTATTGTCTACCAAATGATCTATGAGAAGACTTTTTTTTGTACTTGCCTGTAAGACTATTGGATCAATGCTAGTAAATTTGGTTTCTTCTCTGTACAGATATTCAATTGAACATTTCAGCAGCAAGATCTTGGGGTTTTTGATATAGGAGTTCATCTGAACACACAAATGCATAGAAATACATGATCAGCACCATTAAAATGACTCAACTGTTGAATGTAAAGGAGCTGTATTAACATTACTGTACTTTGAAATTTCACTATACCTTTTTGTGCGCAATATTCTTTGTACACACAAAACCATTTACCACAGTTGAATCAAACTTCTTCCCTCCTGAAACCTGAAGGAAGAGACAAACATAATATGAGACTAGTGCTAAACAGTCTAAATCCAGGTATTAAAATACCAGAGGGATTTTTGCGGGATCTCAGGAGTCTTACCTTCTTAATGTGGACCAGCTGACGGATGTCCATGTCGTCGTCACAGCTGCGCACGTCTGGCCGCACCGTCTGCACCACCTGCCGAACCACGGGCACGATGATGTCTCTCCAGGATAGCGACAGGGACTCGCTGTACAACAGCTGCTGGAGCAGCGCCATCATGTGGCTGTGGTTGGCAGAGCTGGAGAGAAAATCAGGAAGCAAATTTACATCGAAATAATATAAGCTATTCTTACACATCTAAAAGAGATAGTCTTCCATTTATTTCCTTATTAGCTCTAAGATAGCCAATGATGGCACCAAAAATGATCCACACAAATGACTAGGCAGACCTAATTTTAAGAACTGAATCAATCAACAACCATGTATAACAACAGCCTACAAATCTGTTTTCTTTTATTACTTTGCACACAACCAACTGCAAATATCCCATCTAACTTACAGCAGCCTCTCCATGGCCTTCTTCTCCCCATTCTCCTCTCTGAGCTGGTCCAGGGAGCTGTGGTGCCATCCCAGTGGAGTGAAGAGCATCTCCTTGGCCTTCTCCTCCACACGACGATTAAACAGGGATTCTACAAGAGGAGAGAGGCCCATGGTAAGTCACCTCACCGGCCTCCAATCTAGTTGCCATGTTACTCAAGTTCCAAAATGCTTATGAAAAAGTTACCTTTGATGAAGGCATCACTGATGGAAATGTTCTGACCATCCTCAGACACTAGGACCTCAGCTATGAGAGAATGAATATGACAGAATCACTAATCAGGCTTGCAAATGTACTCTATAAAACATCCAAGAAAATAATAATTGAATGCTTAAGATAAACATCCATACATCTCCCTTATTTACCAAAATTGCATGGTAATTGTTAAGCAATGTAATGGCATTTCACAATGCTAAGATTGTTTACACAAGGCTTCATTACAAAAATGATCTCCTTTAGACAGGGCTCAGAGACCGCAAGGCTGTGGCTCACGCACTTTTCTCGGCAGGCTGAGGCACGTGGGGGTACTTGGACTGCTTCTTGATGTGAAAGTTGACGTTGTCCTGCTCCATGTTGAGGTTGATGGAGGCTGCCGAGTCACTGTCCACCGCAGACTGAAAACTGCTCACTGACGTTCTCTTACTGGGGCTAGAGGAACCTTGATGAAAGAACGAAGAACGGAGGAAAATGAATGCAAAAAGTAATGACGTTCTCACTCTTCTTTCTTGAGTGGGGTAATTTCTCTAAGTGTTAAGGGACACATGTAATCGTGACACTTGAGGCTTCACCACAACACTGCAAAGCCTATAAAAAACCTCAGTCCATTTTAAACAAGCTGAGGCCCAGATAAGACGGTGGTATTTCTGGATCATGTCTAAATACAATTTTGGCAGTTACATGGTAAAGTTTACACTAGCATTTCTGAATTGAGTATCAAACTGTGCTCATAGACAATGGCTATCAGAAGTTTTCCTGAGCCCATACAATGATTTTCTTTACAGAAACAGCTGTATCCCTTGTTTGCAAATATTTCTCTGGATTCTCTGAATATTTTAATGATACTGTAGACGATTAACTCCCAAATACTTCATAATTTCATATTAAGAAGCATTAAAATGACATTGTTTCATAATTTGTCCACACAGGTTTACACAGAGTGATGAATACCCCTACATATTTACTTCTAAGAGACTCTGCTGCTCTGGGATGCTCTTTTTCATACCCAATCCTGTTGCCAGTTTCCCTAATTAATTGTGAAATATTCATCATTTTATTTTCTTTATCATTATAGAACATTTCCAGCATTTTGTTGCCCCTGTCCCAACTTTTTTTGAAACCATGAAATAGTCAAATTTGTCATTTTCAACATTTGATATGTTGTCTATGTCCTTTTTGCAGCTAAATATGATTTTTGCAGATTATTACATTTTGTTTTTCACTTTAAAAGATAGCACCGAACCAAGATGAACAACCGTAACACTTGATAGAGCTTGACAGACACTCACTGGGCATTGTATAGTCGTTCTCATCAACCAGCTGCTCAGTGTCGCTGTCGTCGAACTTGATGTCCTTAAACCAGGAGGGCTCGGAGTGGCCCTCCAGAGAGTTCACGCTGTCACTGTCTGGAGACGGCGTCTCTGAGAACTCTGTGTTCTGGAAAACAATACAACGTCATCAACCTAAATCACCACCATGAGTTGACTGAGAAAATAGAGAAACAAAGGTTTCATATCAAGCCACAGGTTTCAGGGCAGAGTAGATTAGAAGCCATAATTTGTGGTCTACTTTGGCTCACCTGCAGGGGGCGGTAAAGGGCATACTCATCACGGAAGACCTGATCGTGGTGGGTAAGACAGTCAAGCCAGCGCCCGTCCACTAAAGCCTGTCCAATAGCAATGGCTTGGGCTCTACAGAGGTTGTGGAACAATGGCTGAATATTATTCGAAATCAAAAGCTTGTACTTTCAGTCACTATTTCAATCTACTGGCATTATATTGCCTCATAATTGGCTGCGAAAACAGACATAAATGGACAAAATCAAGTCATTGAGCAATGTGTATCCCACCTGGTTGAAACGGTTCCATTCCGCAGGAGCCAGTTGACCAGTTCCTTTCCCACAATGCAGTTGGGGTAGGTCCGCAGCCAGTAACGGTGGTCCTGAAACTCCATGCCCGTACTGTTGTGGCAGATCTTCTTCCAGAGGTCTTTGAGTTGGGACGAGTCCTGTGTGATCAAACAAAGGCTCCCTTTACAAGCGAAGCCACTGACTGGCAACACTACAAATATTATGTTACAGAAACTACAAGATAAAAAAGACAGACAGTCATTGAAAGATGTTTTCCCCCCAGATATGTATTAAACCCTGATTGAGCATACATATGTGTGTTAGTGTGTGTAGTGACAGACAGAGGCACTCAAAGGGAATGCAGCAGGCAGACACACATACAAGCAGACTACACACAATTTCAGATCTGTTTGAGAATAAAGTTGATACATTAAAACATGTTCTACAATATACGTACGAGGACAGGCAGATCGGTATGACTTGTTTTAATGCTATGAGAGATTATTTAGAAGCAAAACGTGCAAAAATTACTTCTATGACCGGGTTTGCGTGATTTGTGCAAACTTTGCATGTTTAATTGCAGATTACAGAAAGTGTCCCAAACCAACACACACAGTTAGGGCTAGCATCGAATGGATGTCGACGTTGCAACCATCATGCCATCTTACCCTCATCACTCTTTTCTTCCACTCCAATTTCTGGTCAAACCACTTTTTATTAGCGCTTGCCCTACTCTGTGATGAAACAGAATTCATGGAGCACATAACTGTCAGCGATCCATTACTGCTATTGAGAGACTCTAGACAGCTTTCAGTGCTCTTGTGCAAGTGAGCACATCTCTGGAAAATGCACATAGAAACACAAACTGCATATAAAGGCTCAGTGATACAGAGGAATATAAAGATGCACAGAGACCAATTCGGTTGTTAAGTCCGATGTCACATGTCATTTCTGCACCCAAAAAAAGTTTACTAGCGCAGCCAGTCTGTTTTCACAATCTGTAAACCTTGTCAGTACCACCTTCATTTTAGTAAGGGTAAAAATATTGCTTGACTCTAACAGAGTAATTAGTGTAGCTGTGTAGCCAGATGATATAATCAAGGGCAATGTCCAGGCCTTCGTAAAAAATAGGATTTTATTAGGTCGAGGCAAGGAGGGGGTAGTAGAATGACATTTTCTTGTAGGCTACTCTAAATAGTGAAACAAAATGTTTCTTTTACTGTCTGTGGAAAAAAAACAAGCCGTTCTGGGCTCAGTTGAACCCAGTAAAAGAATTATCGGCACATTATTGCATCACAACTTAACAACCGGATACGGTGATAAAGGGAGGTGCGTCATAAGCCCCATGCCCAACGCCCATAGTAAGTATAAGGATACTTACTATAATTATATAGGATACAGTTTTGAATGGCTCTATCTAATATAAACAACAACGTCCACACCACACAATCTGATCATTCATCTGGGATTTTTTTCTAGAGCAATTTTGTGAAGGATGATAAGAAAAATGCTGACGGCTAATCAGAATCCACTGAATTTTAGGCATCACATTAATGAACATGAGAGGCTTCTCTTGGTCGTTGGTCTGTGAGGAAGCTCATATTGTTGCATTTATACTGGTCTTTGTAGTCTTCAATAGCAGTGTGGACAATGATAAGCAGAAAGAGAGTGAGAGAAAAAGAAAGAAGAGATTCATTCAAAGAAATATACACAGAGAAGATTGAAGAAGAGAAAGAGAGAAAATGGAGATGCACAGAGAGAGAAAGAAAAAAAGAAAGAAAGAGAGAGAGAGAGAGAGAGAGAGAGAGAGACAAGACACAGGGAGGAGACACATGGAAAGTGACAGAAAATAGATACAGAATGGATGGAAGACAGAGTAATACATGGAGAGAGAAAGACAGAGAAGAGTGTGAGACAAAGAGTAGAGAGTAGAGAGGAGAAGATTGAGACATCCGTACCAGTAGTATCTTTCTCTCCTCCTCGCTGTGGTCAGGCTTAGGCATGGCACGACTGGTCTGGGGGCTGACCGAACTGTCGTACGAGGGCACCATGGAGGAGCCCGAGCGATCCAGAGACAGGTTGGTCACGCTGGCTGACCTGGCCACGGCAGACAATCATAGCACAGTAAACACACGGTATATAGACATACATGCGGCTGGATATGTCAATAGAAAATAGGTATAAAAACCTCTTCCTTGCGGGAGACTTCCCCACGTCTTCTTGGACTCCGGTCAGCCTGGAGTTCAGTCCACTAACCTGGGTTTCCTGATGGATCAAACTAACACACACACACACACACACACACACACACACACACACACAAAAAAAGTAAAACAGTAAAAATAAAGCCGTACATATACATGTACATGCATATCAGATTACTTACAAAAGTATGGAAGAGAAATTAAGCCCTATATATACACATGTACATGCATATCAGATTATTTACAAAATTATGCAGGAGAAATTGTGTACACACACACATGCAATTATATAAAATATCATCAATCTAACACAATTAAACAACATTTACCACATGCATGCAAGGGATCACAATGATGAGAACCACCACAAAGGTTTTCTCAACTACATGTCTACAGGTTTTCAGAATCAAGGCACACAAACTCACTTCTTTCTCATCCCAATGGGAGTTTTTCTACGCAAGGAGAGAGAGAAGGGGAAAAAAAGATGTTCTTTGAGACAGGTCAAGTTTAGAGCAGGAGGAGGCCTTGATAGGCTGAGAGGCAATGGTGGAAGGTAATGTGTCACATCACATGTCTATTTTGGTGAAGGATTAATCTTAAACAACCATGCACTTTAAATGAAATTAAATGAAATGCAATCAGTCTGGAGAATAGAATCAAGAATCAAGGATGTTCGGTCTTTAAGCTCCATCATGCTAGTGAAGTGGCTGCATCCCCGAATAAAACTATATTATTGTTTTTACGTAATTCATCACATGAAAGCAATGAGATTTTCTTGAGAACATATTTTTGACGAAATAACTTAAATGAGATTAAAATGAAGGTCTTGTAGATAAGTGAAACAAGCTTATCACCCTAGATTAGTCATTCAGCCCTGGGGGAGGGGGGGGGGGTTTCCATCCACAAAATGAAGATTAATGCATGTAGCATCTTAAACTTAACTAACAGAGAGAACAAACCCACCGAACATGACACAATGATGGCCCCGAGGGTACATTTCCAGGGAAAACGGTACAATTCATCAAAATATTAAAGTTAGTCAGGCACTTTGCCTAGTCAGGCACTTTTCTATGACTAAGCAACTACGCACAAAACCCCAATGTTAACTATGAATAACATCTTAATTGAGGAGACTGTCTATTCAACACTCAGCCAGAGAGTTAAGAAGCAGATGTGAGAAATCTTAGATAGGGATGTGAACAGGTCAGGGAAGTAGATAGCAAGTATAGCAGACTCTGGTGTCACCAGGCAGGAAGCTGGTGAGAGAGGGCTTGTGGGAAGTGGGCCAAAAGAATATCATCTGCCAATGGGCAGAAGAGGAGGGCATTGGAGTGACCAACTGACTGCTTTTATTCGTCCAGGATGCTTCAGCTTTTGGCGTTACCTCTGCCAGGTGGTGTCCTCCTCCAGGAAGATGTTGCGGCTGGCCTTGCGGCCCCCGACAGGCGTGCGCGGCTCGCTGGGCTCCAGCACGCACACAGACACCGGCGAGTCCGACAGGGCGCTCAGGTCCTCACCAATGGTGCCCGAGTCGGTCGAGTGTGCGTAGCTCAGAGCGATCTTACGGCAGTATGTACAGGCGCGAAGGTCACCTACACACACACGCACACACACGCACACACGCACACAAAGCCGGGGCACAGACACCAGAGAAAGAGGAAGTCAGACCAGCAGAAAAATACTTTCTAGCAAACAAAGCAGTCTCGGCACACAGCACACTGTCAGCAATAGCAAACCACACAGAGAGAGAGTGATTATCTTGTGAGGTCACTTACGCCTTACCGGTTAATGAGTAGCTTGGGACACTTTACTGTATTTTTTAGAAGAGAACCCCAGACACATGCTAAACTTGGCACACAGGTCCTATTTCACATTACCTTGCCTTTCGTACATTCCAGCCATAGTGTGCAGATATAATATTCTATGTTATGTCAGATGCAGTGTGACTCTTATGCGAACTGAATGTAAAGCTGTTCTTTTTGAAAGAGGCACTCAAACAAACATTTGGTTGAACTTTAAAGTAGGCTACAGTGTTGCATTTTCAAGTGAAGCTGCTCTTAAATTTGATTTAGCATTTTAACAGTAATACAGCAATCATACCCTTCAACAGTGACGGACTGAATTTCAGTCTAAGTAAGTTAAGAAGTTTGCTAAACTGAGATGGATTAGTACAAGGAACTGAGGTTCCTTAGTGTCAAGGAGGAGGCGCTAATGTCCATGCCTGTGCCGTCAACTGAGGCAATCAAACCGCACACTTTCAACCCAAAGAGCGCTCCAAACCAACACCACATTTGTTAAGCAACACTGGGGTCAAAACAAGCAACGCACACACACGCACACACCTCAGGATTTCCCAAGCGCGAGTCACAAAACACATGGCACAGCATGCTGAGGGCGTTCTTACTTCTCTCTTTCAGCACCCGTGGGTGGGTAGCAGCCGTCTCCTGAGCTCTACCGACCAACTGTTTCACTCTGAGCTTGTCTTAGATCATACACTTTATACTGCCATGTGCCCCTTAATGAGGGATGGAGTTTCTTCCAGCATCAGCAAGATAACAGGGGTCGAAGGTCATGAAGGCCAGGGGTCAAACTGGTGGGAGATGAGGTGGGGGTGGTGGTGGTGGGGGTGGTCGTACCTAGGTACATGGCCCCCACGCACACTCCCAGCTCCTCCCTACCGGCATGCAACCACTCACCCGTGTATCCCATGAACTTGCCAGGGATTTCCTGGTTGCAGCAGCGGCTACAGAAGATCTGTCCGCACAGACGGCAGTGGTGGCGACGACGGAAGGTGGTGAACTTCTCGTTGCAGTCGTAGCACTCCTTACACTGGCTGTCCGGCATCCAGTACTGCTTCAAGTCACTGTCCTGTGGCGTGCAAAACACACACACACACACACACACACACACACACACACACACACACACACACACACGTCTTCTCAGATAAACTACTTAACAGGAATCACATGTGCTTTGATGACACTGGGATCATGCAAACAACACACCTACAAATGTACTAGAACATACATACTGTACAGGTGGCTATCAAAAAATTCATGAAAAAGTTCCCCCCCAAATATTTCAAGCCATTTTTTGTTTTAATATTTTGTTGATGATTACGACTCATACAGCTCATGAAAAACAAAAAAAAACAGTTTCTCAAAATATTAGAATAAATATGTTTTAATACAGAAATGTCAGTTTCCTGAGCCTTTAACCTCTTAGCCTGGTTCAGTAAACTCAACCACAGTGATGGGAAAGACTGCTGACTTGATAGTTGTCCAGAAGACACTCATTGACACCCTCCACAAAGAGGGTAGGCCTTAGAAACTCAATGCTGAAAGGGCCGGGTGTTCAGAGTGCTGTATGAAAGCATATTCATGGAAAGTTGACTGGGAGGTAAAAGTGTGGTAGGAAAAGGTGTGCAAGCAACAAGGATGACCACAGCCTTTAGAGAATCTACATACAAAGTCGATTCAAGAACTTGGCGGATCTTCACAAGGAGTGGACTGAGGCTGGAGTCTGCATCAAGAGCCACCATGCACAGACGTGTCCAGGAAATGGGCTACAAGTGGCACAGCCACCCCTGTCAAGCCACTCTTGAATCAGAGACCAGGTTAGAGCGTCTTACCTGGGATATAAAAGAGACAGAATTGGGCTGTTGCTCAGTGGTCCAAACTCCTCTTTTCACATAAAAACAACATTTGCATTTTATTTGGATATCAGGGTCCAATCAAGGTCCCAAGAGTCTGTAGGAAGAGTGAAGAGGCACCGAATCCAAATTGCTTGCAGTGCAGTTTGATGTTTCCAGTCAGTAATGATTTGGGGTGCCATGTCATCTGCTGGTGTTGGTCCACTGTGTTTTATCAAGTTCATAGTCAATGCAGCCTTCTACCAGGAGATTTTCAGGAGATCCATCTGATGACAAGCTTAATGGAGATGCTGATTTCCTTTTCCAGCAGGACTCCGCACCTTCCCACAGTGTCAAAACTGCTAATAACTGGTTTGCTTTCCATGGTATTACTTTGTTTGATTGGCCAGTCAACTCGTCTGACCTGAACCCCAAAGAGAATCTGGTTTATTGTCAAGAGGAAAATTAAACACCAGACCCAACAATACAGACAACCTCGTGGCTACGGCCGAACAACACCCGTGGGAATATCCATGACCAACCCCACGATCACGAGTGCTATATTGCTTTTATACAACAATTCTACCACAAACTAAATAATCTGAAAACACCCCAATATTGTTTAAAAATGTTAATAATATAATTAATATATTGCTTAATTATAAGCACTGATTATTGTATAGTCAAATTTGAATATAACGTGGCCAAAAGCTATTGTAGCCTTCTTTCTATCTGTTTAAGATCAACAGATCAGTGATTTACGCCTATCTGCTCGCCAAAAAAGCTGGTATTGTGTTTCCTGAATCCTTACATTCAGACATTCAAATTTTCTTCTCCATTTCCTACCAATGTATGATGCTTGCATGAGGGAAACATCCCAAAACAATAGCACCCATATAATTGTTGCAGTTTTGAGAAGTATTTATTTTCTTATGCAAGCATCATGCAACCATGCAAAAGCAATGAAACTAATTATATCTTACATTAGTAAAGCAGTCCTCTGATGTGCATGTCACAAAACATATAAGTGAAAGTGCATGTATAACAATATAGGCATAATAATGATTGTGATAATAATAATAACAATTTGATTTGGAGGGAGTGGGGTTGGGTACGTGTAGATGAGCCCTATGACCCCAAAGTCTGCCATGACTGGGCCTCAGGTCAAAGAAGTTTGAGAAAGGCTGGTCTACATAACCTGCATCAGATTGAGGTTTGCAGTGATGCGCCTGAAGGCACGGGTTGAGGACCCAGTCAGTTACGTCACAATATGCACATTTGTTTAAATTCATACCTACGTAATCACCATGACCAAAATTGTACTTTTTTTTTTTTTACTTTGAATCTTGAAAAAAAAAAATATTTTGGCTGTTACTGCAAACAAGAGTATTTTTAAGGATGGCCTCATGACTGTGAAAATGGCTGACCACAGTGCTTTAAATGGAAGCCCCCAGTATCAGTCATCAAGGAATCAAAATCTGCCACAAACACTTACACCACACAACATCACTCATAAACACACACACACGGACAGAACCTGTTCAAGAGACCATTTTGGGGCTAAATGTGCTTTTTCTCATTTGGTTGTTTTCTGTTTGTTTAGAGCAGAATGAGTCACTGCTGTTCAAAGGGCTCATTTGGGTGAAATTATTATTATAATTTATTTTATTATTATTTATTATTATTTATTATAGGGTTCTAGAATAAATAAAACAGTGTGTTTGAAATAATGGAATTTGTACTCTCTCATGAAGCTGGGTCGATAGGACATGGGGAGGGTGGGTGTGTTGATCGGCGGGAGGGGGCGTGGCGCCACGAATAGTTCAAGCAGACGCAGGACTTTCATGTACTTCGATGAGGGGGGAGGGGGCGTGGCACTGTGCCAATGCCACACCCCCTCCTCCATGAGAAACAAAGTCTCACTCCTTGCAAACTTCAAAACTTGAGAACCCTGCAAGTAAGTAACAGGCAACACTTCATATTTCATGAAAGACGTTATATCTCCATTTCTAGAAAAAAACAGTGATTTGATGAAAACTAGCCACTGTTTAGCTTGGGATTTCTCAGGAACAGAGGCGTGTAGAAATACACGGTTTGCACCCACCGAGAGCTTAAAGTCTCACCTTTTAATCGAGCTATTGTATGTGTTCATAGCTATAACACAGAATATGCTGTGGCTGTACAAAAATCATCAACAATGCTCTAGATCGCTGGCACTCTAGGACAAAGCTCCCGAAAACAGCTTGGCATTCAATGAGTTAAGGTCACTATCAAAGCAACCTGGGTTTCCATAACACCTCAGCAGGACTGAAATACTGATTTTTGGTTTTCATGAGCTGTAAACCATTATCATCAAGATTAAAACAAAAATGGCTTGAAATATTTCACTTAATATCTACTGAATTTAGAATATATGAAAGATTCACTTTTTGTTAGCAATTTTAGTAAACTAACGCTTTCCTATTAATTACATTAGCATCAATTTCAACAACTTCTACTAACATAGCTCTTATACAGGGCATCCATGCCTCCCAGATCAAAAGATCCCTCACTTCTGCTAAAACTGCTAAAAACAATCAATGATTAAGACAACAAATCTGTTACACTGACACCGTGGGCAAAATCCTCCAGTGTTCTTGGCATAGTATTGATTCATTGGTACGAACAAAGAATAGTTAAGTTTAAGTGGATACGATTCCATTGGTTTGCAGGAGACTATGTTGCTGATTAGAATAGCAAAGAAGAGAGCAGTGCTGAGTTCAGGAGTTGTTGTTGTTGAGACATATGGGATTAGTGGGGATTGAAGAGTGGGCTTACCTGGCTTTTCCCCTCCATGATCTCCTTCAGTCTCTTCAGGGCTGTGCGTAACTGTACGGCTGTGCGCGGGTCATGGGTACCTAGAGGGGTCTCGGACTTACGCCTCCCATCTACATACACACACAGATACAGACACAGAGAGAGGAAGGGAGACAAAGAGAGTATAAAAGAAAGAAAGGAGACCAACAGACAGACATCGAGAAGGGGAGAGAGAGAGAGAAAGAGAGAGAGAGAAATAGTAAATAAAAGAAAGAAAGGAATGCACACATACAGAGAGAGAAAACCATGCACCCAAGCCAAGCACACTCACACACACACACACACAAAGCGAGCACCTAATGACCGTCACAACCACCATCAAACGTTCCAGTTAACATGCCTTTCTCATAGGGCTGACACAGCGATCCATGCAGGTCAGTTGATAGCACATGTGACATGGCCTGGACCCAGCCACCCTCACAAGCACTACAGAGCCCGTCACCAGTCAATGTACCACAATCAGGCTCCAGTTTCTCAAGGCAGCAGAAGATTGCATTGTTATTCTGAATGACAGTAATATTAGGCTGACAGCATTACTGGCATGTGATGATTCTATGGTTTTTGGGTCATAACAGCATGCCCCAATACCGTGTTTGCATCTCAGCATCTCAACATGTAGAATAAAATAATAAACAATAAAGACATAAAAATGAAACTGTGAACAGTCTTGTAGCATTCCATGTAATGGTAAGGATGTGAGACGTGCACACAGATGTGAACAGGATTGTGTGTACACACACACACACAGTTTCCAGCACAGCACTCGTCACTTGGGTTATGACACTTAAGATGCGCGCGCGCGCGCACACACACACACACACACACACACACACACACACACACACACACACACACACACACACACACACACACACACACACACACACACACACACACACACACACACACACACACACACACACACACACACACACACACACACACTAAGTTGTTAAAAGCATTTCTTGAAAAAGGCCACCACTGCAAACCATCACACACAGAAAGTCCCATGAGTAAGATGATTGAAGCTCACCTTCCCAATCCACTGCCATAAACAAAGAAAGAACAAAAACAAAAAGATAATGAGCACCATCTTTGAACATATGATGTGCAGACTGCTCACTGTTTGAGCTCCATAGAGGGGAAATACGGTCCTGTGCCATATTGTTCTCACTACAACTTAAGAAAACAGATCCAATACCTTAACCATTTGATTTCCAGGAACTCTACCCATACAGTGCTTGAGTAACAGTCAGACACAAATGCTCATCCTGGCTGGGGCTAGTCCACAGGTCCATGTAGTTCTCCATGTCTCATGACCTTGGGATCAGCTGCATATTACTCTTTGTATGTTCCTCTGCCCTGCTCTCTGAAGTACGACATGGAACTCTCTAGAACCCCTAAATGGGCCTCGTCTTTAACAGCAATGAGCTGTTCTAAGCTGACCAGTGGAACTTGGTCCTTGTGAGAACCATGGAACATCCTCCTGATGAGTACCTCTGACAAGATTTTGGATGATCAAAGGCTTACTGTGTTGGTTTCTGCCCACTCAGTAATGAGTCTTGCACTGGGTCTCAATTGGCGTACTTCCTTGAATACACTTTTGTGCAGCACCCTATGTGCACTGTACGCTTACTGGCGGAGTGGTTACATTTTAACAGAATAGTGTTGTCTCATATCAAACACTGACTCTGTGCACTTAACGGAAATGACGATCGCAACATTTAAATATAACTTTATTGGTGTCCTCTATTCGACAGTGACATGGTAGTAACTTGCTTGTACTTCTGTAACGTGTGTTTTCCACTGCTGCTTCAGCTTTCTCAACTGCGATTACCACGAGTTTGAAAAAGCTCCCTCCCCTTCCTCTATTCAGTCACTCAAATTAGGTATTGTAAGTGCAGAAGTACGCGATTTGAGACACAGTGTTTGCATTTAGGTTTTTTGTCAGCCTCTTCATATATCAAACCCTTATCAGCCGGGGGAACAGCAGAGCATTTTGAGGTGTTGAGTGAAATCAAATAAGCCTACACTGGGTTTCAACTTGTTATTTGTAAGACAGGCTGCATTTAACAATCTTATCAAACCCCATGTACAGAAAGAGCTGCTTCCTTGGCCTCAACCTTAAAAAAATGGAAATTTCACATGAATATGACAGATAGTCAGACTACTGCAAAATAGCTTAGCCAACTATATCTAACTCACAATTGTACCATGTGTACAAATAACAAAATGTATTAGGAGTGTGAGGTACCTGACACCATGTAACTGAACTAAAACGACACATGGGAAAACAGCTTCCAGCTCAACTGCATAGACAAGCCACTTAGTTTCTGTAATCACAAAATTTCAAAAAGCCTTGTGTAAGGCTGCCTGCCATGTCACCCCATGCAAGAAACTGCTCTTCAGGTGGATGTGGCATCTGAGAGCAATAAGGATTGCCTGATTGAAAATATGTAATAGACTGCCAAAGAACGATTTAAAACAACTGACTCATATGTGACTAACACAGGCCTTATGGCAAGACTGTATGTGGGCATCTATATTGATGTTGTGAAGACAATGGCAGGAAAGTGCAGTGAACTACCAAGGTGGCAGCAAGGTATTTTATTTGAGAGGAGAAATCCGAACTGGATGGGGGTCCTGAAAGTTTGCCACTGAGCCTTTTTTCTTAAACCTTACAGCTAAAAGGCAGAAACAAACTTATCATCCCATCTTACTGTCAGGTTCACCACCTTCATTGCAAAGCTAGATAAAACTTGACCAAAGGAATATTGATTCATTTGCAAATACAACATCATTCTGTGATATTAATGAACCTGAGACACATCACTGCAATGAGGGGACATTTTCACAAATATTTATCCTATTTAAGTGTGTGTTTAATATGTCTTGGTGATCAATCTATACAATACAACAGCACCTCATCATGTATATGTCTGTACATGTGTGTGAGTGAGTGAATGTTGTTCTGCATAAATACTGTGAGTGATTGTGGCATGTGTGCGTGTGCATACGTGTGTACGTGTACGTGTGTTGTACCTGAGGTGCTGGAGGTGCGTCGTATGAGCTCAGGGTGCGGCTTCCTGAGGGAGCCGGTGCTGTGGAGGGAGTGTGTAGGACTACTCCACTTCCGCCGTTCTCCCTGCGGAGAAGGTGACGCTGATTCGGACTTCCCTGCCACAGCTGGGGGCCGCACATCTTCTAAACACCAACACAAACAAACAAACAAACAAAGATATGCCCGTTACACTCATCACAACAAGGAGGTTCTCCAGCAAAAACAGGTACATTTACACCTTAAGAGTGATTTTATTTTCTAAGATAAAGATTTTCTAATTGTGGGCTTCTCTCAGAATCAGGCCATTTTTTTATGATATGAACAGTAGTGGTCAAATATTAAATAGCACTTTGAATTCTGCTACTGGTGTCTAAAACTTTGGGTTTGGCCTGCTTGGCAGGTAAGGGGTTAATCTGAAATGATGAACAGTTTGGTTCCAAAATGCTATATCCTCCATTTTAAAGAATTTTTATTAATCATTTCCTTAATTTTTGTTTTCCAATTAATTTCAGTGGAACTGTAATTGGGTTATTGTTATTTGATTTATCTTTAAGTCAAAACAACACAACTGCAATTGTATTGATATTACCTGAAATACACAATTAAATAACATGACTTATTAATGTTTTCAAAATTGGAGATATAGCGTTTTAGAACCAATCTCTTCAAATATTCTTGTTTGACCATTAGGTATGACACTCATTCATTATGGTTCATTTGGAGACCATAAGCATCTTTAAAAAATCCATACATTGCACTGTTCAGTGCAAACACATGAAAAACACTTCACTGGTGAGCAGGTTATCTACACGTATGCCAATTTCTACATTTTTGTCTTTTGTATGTATAAAAAAAACAACATAATATCTGAAGTGCGTTTTTTATTTATCATGTGTCTCTACAACGCACCCATGCGACTTCCAGTCCTAACTACTAGTCCTAAACTGAATGCTGCATAAGTTTGCAGCCCTCAAGATCAGTCGCTCACTGGGAGTTTATTACCACTCTGACTCAGGAATAAAGGGGAAAAGGACAACCAGTTCCAGCATAACTGCTTCATCAGACATGCAGCTGACCAATGACATTCATGCCTGAGTGTCAGGTGACCTGACACTGTCTACAGTATCACAAGCATTGTGCACAAGGTCTCCTCCGTCACATGATCCCTGAAGACTGATGGCTGCTCTCCAACACACACATCCGGAAACACACCACTCTCATCCCAGAAAAAGACAAACAAAAAGCACCCTCCCTGTCCATTTTTATTAAATTTGGAAAAGACTGTGATGATTTAGGTGCCAAACTCAAGAGTGTACCATGGTTAGTTAAATGCCAAACTCAAGAGCATAAGCAGACCATGAAAACTTTAGGTTGTCTCATTTTATAGTAGTATAGAGTATATATACTTATACTTTTAATTTTGTTTTTTAATTTTGGGAATGTCAACCCCAAACCTTGTATTGAATCGCTTTAAACATCCAAATTCAGTCTGAGAGGTGCCACATATCAATTAAGATCAATCCCCTGCTGAAAGTATAAGAAGCTCAGTGAATATTTATTTTAATGTTCTTAAGCCAAAGAACAAACCCCAAATAGGTGCAAGAAAAACACTTCAAATCATGCAGGTTGTACTCTATTGTTCATCACTGTAGGCATCTAGGAATTATTTTATTTAGGACATAGCCTAATGAGGTCAGTTAAAGGATGTGAAAATAAAACCTCAAAGCGGAAAAAAAAATCAACATAAAGAGAAGCATCCTCCCAAATAAAAAACGTGTGGGGTGTCCGTGAGTATACAGTGCTGCAACTCTGCTGTGGTCCCAGAGTCACCACTCTCACTCACCCTTGCTGAAGCGGAACAGGCTGACAAAGGAGCTGTAGGCCGAGCGCAGGGGAGGTTCCTCCTGCTCGGGGCTCAGCGGCTTGAAGTGCGTCAAGTGGGACGGGCTGGTTGGCACCGGGGATGGTGGCGGCTCCGGAACCCAGTCCAGGGTGGAGGACGAGGAGGAGGACTTGTCATCAGCGGCCATGTCACTACTCCTGCGGCTGAGAGAGACACAGGCACGAGCGCCATGAGAGAGAGAGGAAGAGAAGAAGAAAGAGAAAGAGAGAGGGTGTAAAAGCACAAATTGGACAGAACAACTCTCCCAGGGGGAATATATATGATAGAAGGGGAGGCAGACAAAGCTCTGACATTTACAGGTGATCCTGAGTATCGGGAGAAGTATTAGTAATATTTTATACCAGAATCTAAAAAAGCAAACTCCCTCAGGTTTTGATCAGGATTGTTTTAGGATTAGGATTAAGTTTAACTCCATAACTATTAAACATGGTGAATACTGGTAAAGTTATTCAAATGGTCAGTAATTTCATTGTAAAATCAAAGAGTGACCATTCCATACATCGGCTAAGCAAAAGGTGCTGAGAGTTAAGGGGAAACCCTCAATGTGTGAAATCTGTGTATTATCTTAAGACTCAAAGGCATGCATGTGTTCTCAAGAGGAAGCACATGACTCCATTCACCCTCACTCTTACAAAAAAGAAAACCACTGAAGCAAGTAGGTAGCCAACAAGCTGCCTATCTGTTCAGGGAATCTCATACTGCTAAAGAAAGTTCGACTCAGGATCTACTTCATAAGGGTTGACATGAGTTGAAAACAAACCTCGCACAAGCGGAAGTGAAATTTACATGCAGAATAATTTACTTTCAGATGCTTGCCTAATGTCACTCATAAACATCGGACAGATTAATAACTGTACGCCATAGGCTGATGTTATACAATTACTCTTTCACTTACTGTTTGGTAAATCCAACTGACTGCTTATGAATGAAACACGTCATCTTGATATAAAAATACAACTAATCTTAACCAACCGTAAACAATAACATGGGCAACGTCAAAACCCATAACGGCATCGTGAAGAGAAAAAACATAAGAACATTAAAACCATAATCCTTTCGTTCTTTAAAAAACAAAAAAACACATCATGTGACTACTAAAGGCGAGTGACAGTTATGAATCTAAAACCTATTGCTAACTGGATGCACAACATACTGTACATATCTTGCCGAATCGCGCGGTGCACTTCTGCGTTAATCCAGTCTACTGTGACGTTAAGTTTGTTAATGTTAAACTCACGCGGTTGTTATGTTATATGATTAACTCAACCCATCATCAACCACCATGATCCAACGTTATGGTTATTTGGTTACATGGCCATTTAGTTAAACTGCTTGAATTAACCTCATTCTTCAGGTGCGTAGGGCCACTTTTTGTGAAAATCTCCAGTCCGCTTTAACAATCAACCAACCAACGAAGTAGGCTATGATATGTATACAAATCATTCATACATTCAATATAACTATCCAATATTACGACATGCATTGCACTCTTGCTAGAGAAAACTTAAAGACTTATCCTATCATTGGGAATGAAGTCAAATGTGTGTCGTCTGCCAGCTAACTAATGAATCCGCTATATGGCTAGCCAGCTAGGCTATACTAAGCAAACCCATTTTTTTCAAGGTACATTCTTCCAATACCCAAAGCTACAAATATTAGCACACAAAATACCTAACTACTGTAGCATTGAGGATGGTTTCCCCAACCAACATGCATTTGTTAGCTGGTGTTTCCCGAAGACCTGACAACAGGCCCAATGGTTGGTTGGCTAGCAGTATTTCACCAGAATGTTTGAAGTGACTCCCAAGTCAGCTAACATTAACGTTAACACTATCCACCACTTTACCTTGGTTGTCAGTTTGCTTAAAACCTTCGTATCATCTTGACATCATCAGTTCATCATTTCCCGAGAAATCAACAGTTTGGATTACTGTCCATCATTTAATGTTTACCCAATCTACCAGTGAGATCATTCCTCTGAAGAACTATCCTTCAAGTACCTTGTGCTAACTATGTTAGGCATAACATGTAGAACTAGGATAGTCGATCTATGTTGTGATCACGAGACTAGGCGTTCCAATCAAACAACGAGTGAATGGCCATTCGTGCTGGGTGGGTGATGATGATAGGGGATAGAGTTTCTCTCTCTCTCTCTCTCTCTCTCTCTCTCTCTCTATTCAATTCAATTCAATTCAATTCAATTGGCTTTATTAGCATGACTGTTCTTTTACAGTGTTGCCTGCCAAAGCAGTGCTGTATAAAAATAATAACATTTGTGATAACAGTAGGCCTAGTGCTAATAAAAATAATGACAGTGGGGAGAAAAAACAACAATAACAACCAGCAGACAATAATAAACAACAGTGCTGGTTAGAAACAGACAAGCATGGATACAAATAGGATGGAGATCCAGTAGATCTACACTCTGTCCCTTGCATCATGGCAGGCTTTGACAAACTGGGCAGCCGGAGGTGCTGTTTGCCCCTCTCCCAGTATTATAATCATTTGATCTGCACTGCTCAATGAGTCGAAATACGGTATATCTTTTGAAAGTTTTAGGAAGAATTCAGCTCTTTCTTTTGTGAATTTCTCTCTCTCTCTCTCTCTCTCTCTCTCTCACACACACACACACACACACTCTCCTCCATACCACATCATAGCTCACAGGCTCACAGGGAAGGAAACCAAAGAAAGCAACTGAACAATTGAAGAATGAAAGTAAACTGATGAATATAGTGCACAAATTATTCCAATTTTGACAATGTTCCACCACTTGGATTTTCATGGACGTTTGGTATGTGATATGGGAAGGTTTCATGAACTGAATACAACAAAAACAATTTCTGTTGCAATTAGTTTTGGGTTGGGTGTTTTTTTCCCTCACAGATTGCTTAATAGGCCTATATAATACAGACTGCTAAAGTTAAATTGTGAAATAAAAGCTTCTGTAATGCAGTGGTGTATACGTGATACGCAGGACTATGCAGTATACCCACTTAAAAAGCATCACCATCTCAGTATACCCATAATAGGCAAGGATAAGTTTTAACATTTGGGGTTGATCACAGTATCACTACATCACAGTATATCCACTACAGCTACCTAGACTAGCCTACACCACTGCTGTAATGATATGCCTTTTTCAGAGAAAAAAAGCACACACATGTGACGTTTTAATAGACAAATAGGCTAGATAGGTGTGTAGGCTGGGCTAATACAGCTTGAGAGAGATTGACTGACAGACTGACTAACTGAGTATATCTAAATATTTAGGCTATTTATTGATTGCTTTTATATTTCCAATTATAATATTTAAGCTTATAATACTTAAGCCAATTTCCAATTATAATATTTAATTAAGCTATTATTGTTTTAATAACAGTTTCTGCATTAATAGTTAACTTGTGACAAATGTTTTATCCATATGCCTACCTCAGAATATTTTGGTTACATTGGTCATAGTTATACTAGGCCTATGTCAGTTCCCTTATATTACCCTAGCCAGACTAACAAAATGGCCAGGTTGACTGGTCCTCTGACAAACTGAACATTGAGTTTCTCATAGAAATCTTCTGAATGCAAAGAAACTCAGGTTACTTTGTGGTTATAATCTTGCTGTAGTGCCTAAGCAACTGTTCTGGGATCCATTGTAGCCTGTGTGGCCCTCTCCATTGTTGAAGTGATTGACAGGTGTTCCTTAATAAATTATTCAGCTGTGAGCCCAATACCTGAGACCAACGTTATACTATCAGTCTATTTACTTCCTGTCTTCCATGAGGAGTACTGCCATCTTCTGTTTACTGTGTTTCTTACAGGGAGTCACAGGTGAGTTAAATAACCTACCTTGGTCTATTCTCCTCTTCATTCATTCAAAATTGGTTTTAATGTCGGGGTCACTTATCATGTATCTTTTTCAGCAAGTATAGTCCAGTTTATGTTTGCCAGATGTAGCTTTGAAGCTTACACATCTGAAACTGGAGGCTTTAAATGAATGTCAAAAACATTGTTTTAGTTTTATCCTATATTATTTCTATCAAATCTAACTTTGAACTTATACTTTCACAACATATATCATACTCACACAACATACATTGCCTTGTTTAATTCTATACAAACCTGTAAGAAAGAGATTAGTGTAGCACACACCTAAGACTGCATGGATCATTGCTGTCTTGCCAAACCTGATTGATAGGCTTTTAATCTTAAAGCTGCTACATACTCTATCAGCAAAGTTCTTGAGTGACCAAAGTCATTCAAATACATCTAAGAGTTAATTACTGATCTCTATTCTCATCCATAGCATCAGCAACTTTCCCACACTCTGCTCCCACACGCATGCTAAGGCAGTCTTCCAGGCTGAATGATATTACTGACGAGTAGCAAGATACTGTACATATAATTCCTGTCTTTCATTAGTTTCATTTTAATGAGTGGTAAAGCTTAACACGTATGTGTGTCTGCTTGCTGTGCACAGGGTGAGAAATGGAGTCCAGACAACTGAAAAGAGATATCGAAGCATTACTGTGAGTTGCTCCTTATTCAGCTACCTGCATGTGCTCTTGTTGCTAGGTGTACTATGTTGACAAGTAAACAGGCTATTATCGCTGAATGTGTTGATGTAGAGACATCACAAGCTATAAATGGTCTCATGGAACTAGTTGACACAGTACAGTGTGTCAATTTCCTTCCCATGCAAATATGTATCAAATATAAATCTTAGTATATTTCTCTGCTTGAAAATGTCCATTTCATTTGTCATTTTTCATTTGCTGACCAAATCTAAAGAGGGATCACAAAGTCTGAAGTTTTTTTTTCCTGTTTAAAAGTGGTGATTATATTGGACAGAAACTCAGAGAAAATGGATTTGATCCCAAAGGGAAAGGAGCCTCTTCAATGTTGGATGATCTTGTGAGTATACATTTTTCTTATTTCCATGTAGAACTTTCAAAATAATTACAACAGAGTTGTCTATTTTACTATGGTCACAAGAAAGAAAGAAAGAATGTGGCATATGGATGGAATTTTCACACACTGAGAATACATGCACAACACTGGATACATTATTTATTTTCAGGCAGTTTCTGATGTTTGTGCTTGATATACTTTTTCACAAGTGAATGAAGTTCAAGATGCAATTACAGCACAATATCTATAATTTCAGTATTTTTCAGATGATTATTTCTTTGGTCTGTCATTTTTGTCTGTATTCTCAGGCCCATTATGACTTGGCAATTAGCGTGGCACTTTGGTGGTTGAATAAAGAGGATGGCAAAGACCTCATGGAAAATTTTGTCATGTGAGTCTTTCTTTCCTGTTTTTCCCCGGGGATTGTACAGTAGGTGGGTCTGTTTGCCATACAGACCTTAATCAAATATCACTCATGCACACTATATTTACTCAATTATTAAACTTTGAATAAACTTTGAATAAGCTATTATTGTATTAAAGTATTTTGTTACATATTTTGTTCTTAATCTGGACATTTATCATTATTTTGTTGTTTTGTATTTCATATCTTGCTTTGTGTATTTATTTTTGTGTGTATGATTTGATTGTATTCCTACAATGGACAAAGAAGCCCTGGACACATACAGTACCCTAACCGAGCGGAGCGAGAAGCTATGATCCTGTCCTCCTTTGCCGGGTTGATCTTAGTGAGTGGATATCTAATGCACGCGTAGAATAGAATTATACACACAAAATGGACATACTGTATGTAAAATATATAAACTTCATCATGCAGAATAGCTTGCCAGTGGAGGACATTCTTTGTCTGTACAACTGCAAGCCGTCTGCCTCTTACGCTCATAATCAGACTAAGGTAAACTGAGTTGCATTCATTTTATATTTGTGTGCTATGTCAGTGAAAATAATTTATGTTTGCCTCTGACAAATGGGCCACTGTCTGGTATCATTCACAGAGTGCTATCATCCACCCCTTTGCCTTGTCTTACCATCCATTTGCCATGCTTGGCTCCTATAAGGCAGTGGATCGCTCACGCAAGCACAGTATGTTGATGTCCCTCCTTGGAGGAGGATACTGATTTTTTTTAAATGCACAAGTCTGTGTCGTTTGTGTTGTGATTCTATTAAATTTGTTTTATTTCATGGATATAGATGAGAGGCTAAAACGCTGGAAGTCCATACACTGTAAGGCTGCCACCACTGCAAGACAACCCGTGCTCCCTTCGCCATCAAGGTCCTCCGCTTCATCTTTCTCGGTAAATGATGCAACACCCTTCATTACACTGTGTGAATCATAAAGAAAATGCAGAAATGAAAGCTCACTGTCGTAAGAAATTGTTTGTAGGTCCAAAAATGGGAAATCATGTGATGGAGTGTTATATCTTATACTTTGAGTTTGTGCATATGTCCTACACTGCTGTATTGCACATGGTCATCTTTTAAAGATGCAATGGCAACACCTTGTGGCCAAACAGAGTTACTTCAGTATGAGATTACAGTTTAAAGTGACACTTACAGTTAAAGTGTGTATCTGTTACAACTGCAGGACAGTGGAGACTCCTTGACTGAGAAGACAGAGCATTATGAGGGATCACAAGAATCCCTGCAAGACTGAAATCAGAGCATGAAATTCACAGCAATACAGGATACAAAATCCTAATGAGATACTTGCATGAGAATTCTGCTGCAGGGCATTTTCCATGATAGCATCAGTCTTTGTTGTCTTTGTATTGGTTCATACTAGACATGGAGATGTGTGCACTTCAGTATGCAGTTCAGACAACACTTTTGTTTCTTTACATCTTGGAGTGAAATATACGATCTTGCGATTATACTTTTTTCCCCTTCCTCTTCTGTTTCTTCCTTTTAGGTCCTTGTACATCAGTGGCTCTGTTAGATTCTCTTTCATGGGGTGTCCATTAATTCATCAAAGTGTTAAACTTATAAATAAACTTCTGTAATTCATTCATGCCTCTTCAGCTTTTTTCATGACATTCATGCCTCTTCTCAGCTTTTTGAAGTAACTGTCTTGACAAAATGACATTCTATTTTAATCCATATTTTTGCAGGTAAATACAGGCATTAAACTACCTGTGACCCTTAACATACAATGACTTACACACACACACACACACACACACACACACACACACACACACACACACACACACACACACACACACACACACACACACAAACCATAAACAGTCAGGTTAGGCTTCTACCAGGTGTCATGCAGCACATTTCAGAAAAGCTTTGATTGCCAGGGAATGCACCAAACAATATTATAGGCTTTGTGATGAGCTTAAACATACCATGTGACAAACATTAATCCTATTTTGGCAGGTTCTTGGATGCAGTGACACTCCAATGACAGTATCAAAAAAAGAGGCGGATGGTAAAAAGGTGTCAGCAATGTGCCCTGCTAGGCCTTTTGCTCTGATGAATCAGGGCTTTTAACTCTATGCACTAGATCCAGACTTTTGGCAGCGCCACCAGGGCTCCAAATCCCAGTCATTAAAATAACAAATAAAGTTTTATCCATCAAGCGTTGATTGAGGCGTATAAAGCGAGGGTCACAGGCCCCAGCTGGCAAGGCTGTTGTTTCCAGTGTCTCCAGAGAGCTGTGCAGAATGAGTAAGGTAAGGGCAGAGGTTGGACCAAGAGCAATGGAAAGGTTATCTCTGTGGAAATGCTATAATGAGGCTATAGTAAAGGCTCTCATTAATTAGTCATTTCACCTAATTAGTCATTTAATTCTCTGCAAGCTTTATGTGGATGATTATGTAAGATATTATGTAAGACTATGTAATGCATGCAAAACTCAGTGCTGCTTAAAGTATAGCTGTTTAATTACCATTATATTCAAAATGCATGCAAATATTATACCGTACAATGCATGCATGAATATATTTGTGTTTCATATATTGTAAGTCTGCTTGCTATCTTACTATCTGCTTATGGAGGAGTGTGTCATGAGGTGATGTGGGTCATTGCAAATTGCATTCTCTCTATTGCCTGCATGGTAGATCACCTTTTATGAGGATCGAAACTTCCAAGGTCGCTCCTATGAGTGCGACGCGGACTGCCCTGACATGCATCCCCACTTCAGCCGCTGCAACTCCATCAGGGTGGAGAGCGGCTGCTGGGTGCTGTATGAGCGGCCCAACTACTCTGGTTACCAGTATGTGCTGACCCGTGGGGAGTACCCTGAGTATCAGCACTGGATGGGCTACAATGACTCCATCCGCTCCTGTCGTACCTTCAACTATGTGAGTAGCTATAGTTGCCTGAGGAAATCTTCTTGACGGGGGTGTTGTGCACTAAGTCTGCCAAAGACTTATTTGTAAAATACATGTTATGAGTTGCTGAGGTGCTGAGAAGAATAATTTTGGCCTTATCATATCAGAATCCTCTTGGAAATGTCTTTTTTACCATCACTGGCTGTTTTAGTAGTAATGGCAGTAATGGTGCTTCAATGTATTGAAGAATGTTTCTTGTAAGTACATTCCTTGAATACATGCATTGACAAGATCTAACAGTATTGACTGAATCAGGGCAATTTAGTCCTAATCCGAGTCGACATAAGAGACATTGTGAGGAGAAACAACACATGCCAAATTGGCAACTGAAAACTAACAGAGTGACTGTCCTTCTCACAGACCAGCGGTGGGCCTTATCGCATGCGCATCTATGAGCGCCCTGAGTTCCAGGGTCGCATGATGGAGTTCACTGATGACTGTGAGTCTGTCCAGAAGAGTTTCCAGAACCGCAATATCTACTCCTGCAACGTCCTCGAGGGTTACTGGACCATGTTTGAGCACCCCAACTACCAAGGCCGCCAGTTCTTCCTTAGGCCTGGCGAGTACCGCAAATTCAGCGACTGGGGCGCCACCTGCGCCAACACCGGCTCCTTCCGGAAGGTCACTGATTTTTAAGAAGTCTGACACTGTTTTTCAATGCATCTCTTTGGCACTGGTTTGTCAATAAAAGAGAATGCATAACATGTGGACTGGTGAGCATTTTGTGATCACATTCAATCACCACAGTCTTAAAAACTTATTTTAAATCTTCAAAATACAGGGAAACACAACTTATGTTTTAACATGTGTCTGCCAAAGATATCTCCAATAATCCAAGACTATGTTACAATATTATGTTCAAATCTGGTGAGTAAATGGTTGTTGAACATTTTCAGATTATGTAAAATTGTTTTAACCAAAAAAAGGAAGTATGGACATAAATTACATGATATATTTCAAAAAAGTATCCATGTGCAAACATTACCAAACAATAAGAGATGGATTTGATTAGCTTACTGACAGGAGTCAACAAACCACAGCGCCAATTTCCAGTGATTTTGGCCCAACTGATATTTTGCACCTTTTCTTCATATGAATAAGGCTTTTTCCAGAAGTTATTCTAACCCAAATATATTCCATTCTGCTCTTTCACAATTATACCACAAATGCCTTGCATGTGTTTTTATCCATTTTGAATTTGATAGTTTTATAGTGGGATCTCAGAGAGGAGAGGGATCATTTTGGGGTTTTAATTAGTCTTTTGAATGAACAACATTGCTGAGTTAACAGACAAGTGTAAGGTATAAAAGTTCAACATAAAAGTTATTCAGCCTGTCAATAGATGGCACAAGACAAAAGCTAACAGCATGATATGTGTTACTTAACTTCTTAATTGCACATTTTCTCCTTATATATTAATCCTCTTTAAAAATCAAACATCTCTCATCAAAAAAAGTTTGTTGAAAATAGTTATATTTCATCTGCAGATCATCTGCAGCCAACTACACATGCAGTCTTACTACACCACAAAACCAAAGAAAACTACTCTTGATAATGCTCCTCTCCTATCCAGTATCCTTCCTCTCCTCAACACTCATCTACAGCAAACCAGACACTGGTATTTGTTGTCGTTCTCAAATGGGTGGGATCACCCTGGGTCTGATCGGATCTGATAGGATACTAACTGATAGGACATTATCTGATAGGTCATAGGATACAGCACCTGGCTGTTCAACAAGGCAGACGATGAAAAGGGAAAACATGCCTCGTTGGCAGAGCTCCCAATTAGAAAGGCTCACAAAAGGCCGGAATGCTAGGTTTCTGGATTCCATTATGTTGTGCACAGGGCACATGCAGCCGATGTAACTTCCAGTAAAGCCCAAACAGACAAAACAGAGACAAAACATAGTCGTACAGCATTTGTTCAATCACATCTAAAGAATTTAGGGGAGAATATACAGAACTATGAGTTGATGTAAAATTGTTGTGATAATGTGATACAATTAAAGAAGTCTTGTATACAACTCAAAATATTTGTCCTATGTTATCATTAACATGAAAGGTGAATGTCACAGACAAATACCAATTTCACTCCTGAGCTTTCCATCAGCTTTCAGTGCCGTGGTTTTTGCTGGAAACACTTTGGTTATCATAGACAGAGCATTTGAAAAAAGTTGCAAGACACCTGTAAAGTTTTTGCTGACAGTGGTCCACAATGATTTGAATAACAACACATCCTGTCGTACCATTTCAAGCAGGGAAATGTATATAAACATAACCTGTCATTGACAACACAACACAGCGACGCATATCCCCCATCAACAGCCATGGGCAAGGTTTGTAACACATGGAGATTGCTTTACACACAATGCCCTTACAAAATGGCTCCATATACCATGACTAATTATGCCAAATACTCTGTTCAACATGTCTACTTTTTCTGTCCTTGTAGATCATCTTCTTCGAGGACAAGAACTTCGGTGGCCGTCACCATGAGTGCATGAGTGATTGCGCAGATCTGCACTCCTACTTCAACCGCTGCCACTCCATCAGGGTGGAGAGCGGCTGCTTCATGATCTACGACCGTCCCAACTACATGGGCAACCAGTTCTTCATGAGGAGGGGCGAGTACTCCGACTATATGCACATGATGGGAATGAACGACTGTGTGAGGTCCTGCCGTATGATCCCCATGGTAAGCAAAGATCTGAGTTAGGCTTAGCAACTCATTTGTACCATAATGGATTTACTGCCCCCACTTTATGTAAATAGCCTGTGTTGATGTTAAGCAGTAAAACTGTCAACAAAACAGATATATAGTAATAAGTAAATAGTATATAGTAAAACAGATATATAGTAATATAGTAAGTATACTTTGAACTACCTGTAATTACCATGACTTGTCACTGACTGGTATTATAACCTAATCCAGTCCAGGCCTATGGCAAACCTATTTGTGTTCCTCAGTGCCAATGGTAACAGGTTATTTGTGGGTGGAAAGATGCAAATCAAATTAACCAAATGAGATGGAGCCAATTTGCTCTGTATTTCCTGACAAATTTAGTTATATTTTAGTAGAACACGGTAACATATTGAGGCACTGGTTCAGTTTACAAATAGCAGACTTGCTCTTAGTAAAAAAGAAACCATTCCAGAAACCATTGAAGGTGAACAAGTAACAATTATTTGTCTTGAGGAATCATGCTTGACATATCACAGTGACATCAGCCTAACAGTGTCTTCTCCTGTCATCCCTTGAAGCAACGCGGCAACTTCAGAATGAGGATCTACAACCGCAATGACATGAGCGGTCAGATGATGGAGTTGATGGACGACTGCCCCAATGTCATGGACCGCTTCAACATGTCCGACATCCACTCCTGCAACGTGATGGATGGCCACTGGCTCATGTACGATCAGCCCAATTACAGGGGAAAGCAGTACTATCTGAGGCCCGGCGAGTACAGGAGGTTCAGCGACTGGGGTAGCATGAGCCCAAGGATTGGCTCCATCAGGCGCATCATGGACCTCTAAAGACAGCGGAGTTCTTGTGAAGTGTCTGCTGTATGCCTTCTTCCACACACTGAATAAAATGGTGTCAGTGCTCAAGTGTTTTCAGTTTTGTTCTTGCTCTCTGCACGTGGAAGGTTATCTGTCTGGTAGCGATATCTGGGACAAGTTGCCCGACTACCTCTCTGTGTTTGGAGAGCTCAATAAAACCATCGAGGAACTGATGCTCATCTGGAAGGAGTTTTTTCAAACCAATCAAAGAGTCACATAATCTGAAATACACCTTACACATATGCAATAAAAAATAAACCAAGGTCTTATTCTACAGTGTCACTACTATATAAAAGAACTGAATCAATCAAATACTGGGGGGAAACTATTTACCAGCTATTTTAGCAATTCATTTAGTTCATAATGAATTCATTTAAATAGTATAGTAAATAGTTAAATAGTTTATATTAAACCACAGGTTTGTGGCTAGTGTGGTGTCTAAGAGTAGAAAGCCAAATTAAATCCGAAATTATAAAAATAATAAACTAATAAAAAAATCTTTCTGCAACGTTTGTTGTAGAATTTTCCCTATGCCCCACATTTTGTAGTGTTTGTTATACATACACAAATTACAGAATAAAGACCTATTATGATAGAACAACTGTCCCTGTAAGCTTTACATGCAATATGTGTATATTAGATATGTATAGATGGCTATGGTTAGATAGATTGTAGGCTGAATGTCACATTTAGGTTGATGCATTTGTAGGTGGATAGGTAGGATGGCAGGTAGATGTAAACCAATATGTCCCTAATATCTTGATGATATATTAATGATATTTTGATGATCTTCATGATCTATTTGTAGATGGCACCCAGAACATAATACATATATTTGATAATTTCATAAACTATTTGTTTGTGTTGGCATAGTCTCTGTATGAAATAAAAATAGTTTGACCAGTTCTTTGTGAAGGGTAGGACACTGTTCATTATATGCGTCTCTATGCTTTGCGCTGGTAGGCCTATTATGGTGAATTAAATGCTTTTCATGATGTTTGATAGGTTATTAATTATGTCCTCTTTAAATTTAGTTTTATACTGTTTTTTTTTTACAAAAGTTGCTTCACAGTTATGCAATAGAGAAAAGTCCTAGAAATTATCATATGAATGGCACATGCAGAGTCTGCATTTCAGGCCTACCATATATACCATGTTCAAAACGCTGAACAGGGATATACAAAGGGACACTCAAATCCAGCGATAATGGGAAAGGTAACGTGCACAGCTGAGTAAGCTCTAGCACTGTGTAGAGTGGGTTATTGTTATTAACAAAATGTTACACCATCATTTGATTATTACACACATACCTTAAGATAAAGTAATTATGTTTTTAAAGCTTCTTGCCATTTTCAGTAATTCAAGGAAATTCATGTAATTTAATTTTAGATAAGTTTCTTTGAAGAAAAAAACTTTGGTGGTTGCTACTATGACTGCAGCAGTGACTGCACAGACCTGCAGTCTCATTTCCGCCGATGCAACTCTATCAAGGTGGAGAGCGGCTGCTTCATGATATATGAAGGTGCCAATTACACGGGCCACCAGTACTTTGTGAGCCCAGGACAATACCCAGAGTTTCAGAGGTGGATGGCCACTAACGACTGTATATGTTCCTGTCGTGTGATTCCTCAGGTAAGCAAACATTGCTCAACATTATCGTCTCGTCAAACAAAAATTAACATGATTTGATTCTTTTTTGGCAACAAAGAATAGGAAGTAATACAATGTGGTACAAAATATTAGTATTATATTATACTGTATGTGGTTATTTAATTCTGGATTTTCAATTCATTTTTCTCAAAAGTGCAGTTGGACATGTTAATTCCAAGTCGAAAATCTGTTCTTGGCCTTGTATGAATGAGGTACAGCTAGTTACAGTGAAACTTGAATTTCCCCTTGGGGATCAATAAAGTATCTACAGTATCTATCTACTGTATTTATCTACCAAGTAAACAAGAGTTAAAAGCCTTGAATGCCTTACTGCACTTTTAGTGACATCATAGTGATGATTTGTAAAGCTGTAAACCCAAAGCACTTTTTGTTTTAGACTCTTATGAGGTTGATAGAGAAGACACACAGGTGTATGAGTTTAAATATGATGAAATACTGTTTGTCATCCATTACTTGAAATGTGAAACTTTCATTTGTTTACTTCAAATTAGTTGAACGACTCCTTCAAACTCTCCATCTATGAGAGACTTGAGTTTGGTGGTCAGATGATGGATCTCACAGACAGTTGCCCGAATGTCTTGGACAGCTTCCGCACCAATGACATTTTCTCCTGCAAGGTGAAGGAAGGCAACTGGCTTTTTTACGACCAGCCCAACTACAAGGGCAGGATTTATCTGTTGATGCCTAGAGAATACTCAAGATTCAGTGAATGGGGAGGAGTTACTGCTCGAGTGGGCTCCATCAAGCGCATTGTGGAATACTGAAAATAATAACAATTTGGATAAAAATAACCATCATACTAATTTTTTTACAATTCTGTTGGAAGTTTATGGACATATTTTACACATGGACTACAACTCGTACCTCAGGAAAACAGAGAAATATTCTTTAAAGGCAATGGGTAACAATAACAATATTTGATAGCTGCCTGTCATTTCTACAAAACAAATGGATGAGGGAAGAATTTTTATTAATGGCGAAGCACTTTCTTTTTTTTCTAGCTTCTTAGCTATTTCCATGTTCATTTTTTGTACTGGGGTTGTTATGTTGACCACCTTTGGTTCATCCTGGATGCACAGGATCTGCTCATATAGTATTACATGTTTGTGTATTTACATTTTTACCAGTTAATTAACTGTTAACTGTTAACAGATTACTATTTGTCTGACACAGGACTCTGAAAATATACTTTGTGTTGTCATATTGGGGCATAGTTTTGTTATCAATTTCCAAAACATCATTTAGAATAGTAGAAAACGTTTGTGTAAATTGTAATGTTACTGCAGGATACCACAGTCCAGAGTGGCTCAAAAGTTTAAAAGAGTCCCAACTTTGAAATAGTTTGGTGACTTGGCTTGATTAAGTTTAGGCTTTAACATATCAACATGTTACACAATGTAAAAAGGAAATTAAAGAATGGAATCAATTTAATTTTACAACCTAATAAATAGCATCAGGTAATTTATGACAATATGAAGTTTGACTGGTTTTAAAGCAAATAAAGTGTTGATAAAACCACCTTCTTACTGTTTATTGATTTATCACATTACATTTTCAGATCAACTCAATTCCTATTCTATTCACATGGGTCCAAAGAATTTTAGCTCACATTTTACATATACTTTGCAATATATAGTCCATAGTTAGTATACTTTCAAGCAAGTTTTATATGCGCTTTGACCTTGTCAGCATCCTATCATTGCTCAGAAATGATTTCAGTCACAAACATAATCAAAGTCAATCAAACATCTGTTTTTCTTTTGTCATTTGTTTCATGAGGCACTGCTAGCCCAGGTGCCAGTACTGTCAAACTTTTCTCACTGGATACCAAATTAAGTGGAGAAAAGGTAAGCTGGAGTCGCTAAGTGGTCACTTGCAAGTGATAAGTGGGTAAAATAAGCTAGAACTGCACATGAAATTGAGGACAATCTAAAAATGAAAGTGGTGTAAATGATGGCTGTCAATCAACCATATGGGCTCCTCCTGAACAAGATAAGGGCAATCAATTCCAAATATAAAAAAAAATGTAAATGTTTGTTAAATGTAATGTAAATGTAATCACAAAATGTAGCTAATGTTAACTCTAAGCCTAATTCATGACCGTAATCATAATATACTTTGAGGGGGACATACATTGTTATACTATAATAGCCTATCACTCACTCCTGTCCAAAATAATGACTTACAGATGTAATCAAAAACTAAACTGAACAATGTAAATCAATTGTTGATGGGACATTTAATGTTGTAATATCATATCAATATTAATACTTAATTTAGATGCAAGGCTATACAATTGTGGTAAAACAGGTGAAACAATTGTCTGACTTTACTTTTTATTTTAAAAAGTCAACCTATTTCACTGTTTTTTGAAGAATTTCAACTTGACAGTGTTTCAACTTTGGTTTTCAACTCAATAATATGTGGGCTAAACTTAAAATAGTAAGTTATGGTCCTAATTAGGAGTTAGGACAACAGTAGGGCCTACAGCCTTGTATCAACAACACTGACCCTTAGTTGTATTTTAAATTATAGTATAGATTAATATGTGATCCCTTTAAGAATATGTTGACTGTGGCTGCCATTTTTTTCAAATTAGGACATTTGCTCACCCCCCACCCCCCACTCACAATGTTGACTCTATGGCTACGACCTTGGCCTAATTATCCTAGTAGCCTACTGTTCAATATACACAACTGAAGTACATTGCTTAATCAGTTCACTCTTATCCTGCAAGTGAGGGACATCTGTTCACTTCCAAATATAAATATAAGGCCCCTTGAGATAACAATAGAAAACACTACTAGAAAAGCATATGATTTTACTTATACAATGCAGTGTGGTTTGGTACTGGACCTTAGTGCAGCATTTGACACTGTTGATCAAAATATTTTACTACACAGACTAGAACACTGGGTTGGATTTACAGGCATAGTTATCAGCTGGCTAAAATTATATCTACAAGAAAGGAGCTTCTTTGTTGCCATCGGAAACTGTACCTCAACACCAACGTCCTTGACCTGTGGTGTTCCCCAGGGGTCGATCTTGGGGCCACTATTATTCAACCTCTATATGCTCCCACTTGGACAAATCATCCAAAATAATTTGATTTCATATCATAGCTATGCAGATGACACACAAATTTACTTAGCTCTTTCACCAAACGACTATGGTCCTCTTGAGTCTATGTCTCAGTGTATAGAACAAATCAACACCTAGATGTCTCAAAATTTTCTTCAGCTGAACAAAGAAAAAACTGAAGTAATTATATTTGGTAAAAAGGAAGAAAGACTTAGGGTTGCCACTCTCCTTGACACAAAAGGGTTGAAGGCAAAGGATACAGTTAAAAATTGTGGTGCATTAATTGACAGTGATCTAAATTTCAACAGCCACATGAAAGCGATAACTAAATCAGCTTTTTACCACCTCAAAAATATTGCCAAACTCAGAGGGCTGATGTCAAAATATGACTTAGAAAAACTCATTCATGCATTTATCTCCAGCAGGGTTGATTACTGCAATGGACTGTTCACAGGCCTTCCTAAAAAAAACTATAACAGCTTCAGGTAATACAAAATGCAGCAGCTAGGATTCTAACAAAAACTAAAAGAACTGACCACATTACTCCAATTCTTAAGTCCTTGCACTGGCTTCCAGTAAGTCACAGAATTGACTTTAAAGCACTATTGCTTGTTTATAAATCAGTAAATGGAGCAGGACCTAAATACCTGTCAGACATGTTTCAGCAGTACACACCTTCTCACCCTCTCAGGTCCCAGGTGAAAAACCTGCTAGTAAAACCTACTGTTAGAACTAAACATGGTGAAGCAGCTTTTAGCTCATCTGTGGAACCAACTTTCGGATGACATCAAAAAGGCCCCAACTGTAGCCAGTTTTAAATCTAGACTTAAGACCAAACTGTTCTCAGATGCTTTCTGCTAACTGTGCCGAGTTACAAATTCTGAATCTGCCTTGATAATTATTCTACCTTGTCTTTTATTACTTTTTTTACAACTTTTGCCTTTGTTTTTGCTTACTAATTATTCTTTATTTTTAAATTATTCTACATTGTGCTTTATGTTTTCTTTTTATTATGATCTTTACCTTTTAACTATTCTTTGACTATATTGCCTTTCTATGCTTTTATTTGTTATTATTGTTTGTTTTTGTTTATGTAAAGCACATTGAATGACCTCTGTGTATGAAATGTGCTATATAAATAAACTTGACTTGACTTGATTTGACTTGGTACACAGTGGGGAAGAGTCTTGTTCTTTGTCTTTTAAATTTCCAGGAGCTTTACAGTTCAGAGAAAAACAGACATTTGCACTATTTTTGATTTATAGATTATTTATGTACATGGTTTACTTTACTGTTACATGGTGGAAGAAAAGAATAAGAACTACAGTACGGGTAAATCTAAAAAAAGTAGAATATCATGGAAAAGTCCATTGCCCTGGTCAGACTAAGACTTTATTCTAATATTTTGAAATACTGGATTTTTGATTTCCATAAACTGTATACCGTAATCATCTAGATTAGAATAATCAAGATTAAAACAAAATAAAAATGGTTTGAAATATTTCACTTTATATGTAATGGATCTAGATAATACAAGTTTCACTTATTACTTAAACTAAATTATGGGGAAAAAATAAATCCATGATATTCAAATGTTTTGAGATGCAGCAAGTTATAAATTCTGTGATAGGACATAGTACAGCTAACACTAGAATGCAAGACCATGCCTACAGAACATCCCTGACATATGGTAGGGTCCCAAATGAACCCAAATGAAAACGATCAGTCTACAGCATCTGTATCATTAGGCTCCCTAACTAGCACAGCACAACATTATCTGAAGCTGGTTATTTTCCCAGCACATGTTCAAACATCAACTTTCATTTCAGGGCCAGGCGCTTAGCCAAAGCCTTAGTAAGGACATGATTTTACTAGCATTTGGCCCAGTAGCCGCTGTCATAGTTATAAGCGAGTTCATGAAAAAAACAATCCCATTGCTCATAACAAGCCTACATGGCAAAACTCTTCCATAGTCTCTCAGAGGAGACAGCAGGGGCATGAAAATGGACCGCACAAAAAGAACTCAGTAGGCCTGAGAGCATGAACATTTTTGCTTCTAACAAGGGATTTTTGACTTCTAATCTATTTTTGGCGCTACAATCACAAAAAACGATGTACAGTTTCTGTCGCATGCAGTTTACACATTATTAGATAATTAGAAAATCACAAAAAATGTGTAGGCTACTCTCACAAACCTTGCATAGAACCATATCTATAATTGCACATCAGTTATTGTTCTAGTAGTCCTGAGAAACAGTGAAAACAATTTTCATAAAATATGGATTTCCACCTCTGAAGACCTCCCAGACTATAGTAGAGCCTATTTTGAAGGTGAGCTGATTTACATGAAGTGGGCTGGAGATGAGATGCAGATGAGAGGTGAGGGTGAAAGGCTGTTCTCTCTGTTACCTAACGTTATTAATGCTAAAAGGATGTTCTATATTGTTCTGTTGCCATTGTCCCGTGGACATGTGGATACTATACTAGTCCTTTCCTTTGTCCATGCATGTCAAAACACCAAACCAGTAATTATTTATCCTTTTTCAAATACAAGTCCATATTTCTGAACCAATATTGTAGTCTAACAAAAAGGTCAACATGTGGCTGTACCCTGACTTATAACTATGTGTTCATTTGAATAACAATGCTTTGTTTGTCAAGTGGTGGTATAAAAAGGTTGGAAAACATGTGGAATCTCTCCAACGGAGACCATGGGTAAGGTAGGTTTATTTGTACCCCCCCGTAGAGCCATTTACAAAATACTGCAGACCGTAACCAATTGCACCCCTTTGTCATTATCTCTAAGATTTTATTCTTACTCTGGAATGTGTACTCATCTCCCGATTTGCTGGACTTTTGCAGATTATCTTTTACGAGGACAGGAACTTCCAAGGTCGTAGTTATGAGTGCAGTAATGACTGCACAGACCTGCACTCGTACTTCAGCCGCTGCAACTCCATCAAGGTGGATAGCGGCTGCTTCATGATATATGAACGCCCCAACTACATGGGCCACCAATACTTCATAAGGAGGGGGGACTACCCAGATTATCAGAGGTGGATGGGCTTCAGTAACTGTATCCGATCTTGCAAAGTCATTCCCATGGTAAGGACTTGTGCACAGTTTTGCTCTGTATGCAAAACAGCATATCTATTGGCATCTCCTGCTGTTCACGGACTGACTGACTGACAGTGTAATTCTAGTATCATCTGTGCAATTCCAGTAACTGCCGCTCTGTCGTATCATATGTCAACAGTACCGTGGCTCCTACAGGATGCGTATCTATGAGAAGGCTGACTTCGGCGGTCACATGATGGAGTTCATGGACGACTGTCCCTGCGTGTCTGACCGCTTCCACCACCGCCATGTCTACTCTTGCAACGTGATGAACGGCTACTGGATCTTTTACGAGTACCCAAACTTCAGGGGCAGACAGTACTTCGTGAAGCCAGGGGAGTACAGAAGACACCGTGACTGGTGTGCTACCAGCGCCATTGTTGGCTCTTTCAGAAGGGTCACTGACTTTTAGCCATTCTTTACCTGCTTGTACTGTAAATAAATTAAATGTCCTTGAATTTTTCATTATGCATGGATCTCTCTTTTATGAAACAGTAATCTAAAGTCATTAACATTTTTTATTATGTTTCACTATGAGTACTTTATTAAGTAAAAATTCCCTTCACTGTTTCATATACATTATATATCTGTTAGTTTAGATAAAGACCATTATGTATGTGTATTTAGTTTATCTGTCCAGGATATTTGATTTGTGAAAAAATAGTAATCAAAGAGAATTATACAAAAAATACACCTAATGAACATCATTTTAACACAATGTAGATTTCAAAGTAGAAAATTAAAATGGTTCCCGAATTAATACAATCGGCCTATTACTCAAACACATGATACATCAAGACCAGTCGCAGCATTAAATGTTTAATGCCTGATATTAAAGAGTAAAGTTATCAACACTTTAAAACTTTATCAACACTAAGAAAACATTGCCTCTAAAGTTAAATGCCTCAGAAAGTTGTTCAGTAGGACCCTTCAATGAAGGCTGTCTTTGTTGTTATTTTGAGTTTATTTAATGTTTAGTCTTTTTCCATCACTTTTAATTCAAGAACCTTTCTCTGATATCCTGCGTACTTAATAATCGTTAATATAATCAATTAGTGATTATGATAATCATAATCATCAGTAAGGACATTTTAATTCTGTGTTTGAAGTCTTTCGGTACAAGATAGCCTGTAGCTTTATATAATTCTCTCAGCTTGTTTTTATAAAACAGTAGGTGGGTTTATATGGACACTTTTAATCCGATTTATCAGAATAAAGACTCAATTGGAATAAAAATGACACATATAACACCTTGATCGGAATAAAACTGCCGATCCGATTAAAATTGTAATCAGAATGAAAGGGGTGATGTATTCCGTTCTTATTCCGATTAAACAGCCATGTATACGGTCAATCGGGTGGCCTGCTGTAGCAAAGCAAAGCAACAACAGCTATTCCGATCAAAGGTTCTCGAGCGTTTCTAAGCACCTGTCGGAATAAAACTTTTCATTAGGAATAGTTTCATTGGAATGACTAAAAAAACTGTCCATGTAAACCCACCTACTGATATCATTCTTAAGCATCAAGCTATTTACAGGTTAGTAAAGACCTCAATAAGTTGTTTTTTGAATATAGCAAAGTATGCTGTGCATTTGAAATAGCTTGACATGATCCATCCGTTTTTGAGAACTTTTAACAGCAAATGGCTGTCAAATATTATGAGAATCCAACAGAAGTGCACATCCTTATGATGTGCAGATGTGCATCAGCTATACACACTAAAATAAATATTTTTGAGATTCAGACTTTGTGGTCTTCATTTACATCTCTGGGGGCCCACAGTCAGTGCTGGGCCCTTAGAATCACCCCAGTGGTGCCTCTGTGTTGATCCATTACGAGTCAAGCCAAGTCCAAGAAACCTCTGCTGAATGTCTCACCACAATTACAATGAAACCCTATGTGATTTTAACCTTAAAATCAAGGATTCAAACTCATTTTGATGCATTCTGACTCATACTATAGGGATATTGCTTGTGGATATGCTGGAAAATGGAGTGGAACGAACATCAAGCAGGGCGGACAGGGAAGTCCCTCTCTGTCTTCAAAAAACTAACTCTTCCTAACTCTTCCAAGAATACCTCCTCTCCTAGCGCTTCGGACAACCTGACACACCTGGCCTGAAATCCTGCACATTGAAAAATAACACTGAAGAAGATATACTGTATATATATATTTTAATGTTGAAAATTGATGAAGCCTAAAGGCTGAAACATTTTGTTTGAAATCTCTGTCGCTACTAAAGGAAATATTAAAAAGAACGTTTTTGGAGTGCACCCTTTTTTGATTTTGAGATGTTGAAAATGAATGCCAAGGGGTAAATTCTTACATCATGTTACTTTTATATGAGTACTTTATTGTTTGATTGAACTGTTAAATAATGTAGTCCTTGAAAGTACATGTGCATATCATATATCCTGTCAATGCTGAAACTAAAGTAGGTCATAACTACACAAAACTGTTAAATGTAAATAAATTGAACAAATGAACAGTGTCCTCTGTGAACAGCCCTGTGTATAAACTCCTTGTTATAAACTTGTGCTAAACCTCACAGATATGATATCATAGGAGCTTTTTGTGATGATTTGCGGCAACAAATATTTTTGTTGTTAAATACATGTCTCTGTTATGGCCACCTAAAGAGCAGGGGAATGCAGTACAGAGTTTTACTTTGGTGTCAGTAAGAAAACCTAATAAAACGCCATGAAGACCATTTGACGACACATACCTCGTCCTTGCAAATGGTATTGGTTCCCACTAAGTAGCCTTTGCGGCAGAGATGACTAATCAGTGGGAGAGAACATTCTGACAACACAGAATAATAGTTCTGCTTATATTGTCATTGACAATGGACATAAACGCTGCCAGAAATGCATGGATGCCGACCATTGTTCTCCTTGGGTCCACCATTGGGTCCATTCAGCAGATGGCCATACTGCTAATTCATCAGCTTTTGACATTTGAATAACAACACAAGTTGGCCCCCTGGTTTTTGTATAAAAACAGAGCTCAAACACAGGGTTAGTACACCAAAACTGAAGCTCTCTAAACCATCAACATGGGCAAGGTACACATCTTCAGATTAGTCATTGATTATTTTTTCAAGAAAAAATGGTTTTCAGAATATATCCAGTTGTACTGTTTAGGTGCATTTGTACTTTTTACTAATATACAAGTCTGTTAGGGTTTGTAATTCACAAATGTGTTCAAATTAGTCATGTTGTGCATGTTCTCTCTGTTGCAGATCGTGTTTTACGAGGACAAGAACTTCCAGGGGCGCTCCTATGAGTGCATGAGTGACTGTTCCGACATGTCCTCTTACCTCAGTCGCTGCCATTCCTGCAGGGTGGAGAGCGGCTGCTTCATGATCTATGAGCGCCCCAACTTCATGGGTAACCAGGTCTACCTGAGGAGGGGCGAGTACTCTGATATGCAGCGTATGATGGGCTCTAACATGAATTTCGATACCATCAGGTCCTGCCGTATGGTCCCCCATGTAAGTAACCAAAATCTATTCCATTCAAAATTAAAGTGGTAGGGCATCTGCTGGTATATGCATAGTAACATACACTGATAAAAAATACAGCAATTTAATGTTCAAATGGTTTTATTACTTTTACAGCACAGAGGACAATTCAGAATGAGGATTTACGAGAGGGAGAGCTTCGGTGGTCAGATGATGGAGCTGATGGATGACTGTGACTCCATCATGGACCGCTACCGTATGTCTGACTGCCAGTCCTGCAATGTTATGGATGGCCACTGGCTCATGTATGAGCAGCCCCACTTCAGAGGCAGAATGATGTACATGAGGCCTGGCGAGTACAGAAGCTTCAGGGAGATGGGAATGAGCAACATGAGGTTCCAGAGCATGAGGCGCATCACTGACATGTGTTAATTTCTGTTTACAATGACTCATTTATAAAAAATGTGTAAAAAAAGTCGCAAAATAAATTTAAGAAAATAATTCAAGAAATACTTGGAGTTGTGGTTTAATGTAGGTCTGGTTTGAACAAATGCATGTGCTCTTTATTTTCACAGCCTTTCAAAGCATTTAGCATTTCCCAAACATAGGCATTAGAGGGCACATCAGTATAAGATAAGTAAAATGCCTTCTACTAAATAACATAGAATAAACAAGAGAGAGACAATAACCCAAAATATGAAGAGTCCACTAAAAGATATCCAATTGAAACAAAAATTATATCTTTATTTTAGTGAAGACTCAAGAGAGGAGTTAGACAAATTGGACTCCTGGACTCCTTGTCCGTGTATTTCTTTTTATAACCATTTGTTCTGCTAACTATGGGCGAAAAAAATGACCATCAAATTCTACACACCAGAAACTCAAGGCATCAGTGTCATGGTGCACACCAGGAACTTACACAAGAAAGTGCCGCATGCACACCAGAAAGTGTCTCATGTGCACCAGAACATTTTGCCAGCTCACCATAGTTTCATAGTTGAGATTTTTTCTATGGGAAAATGAATTATCACACCTGTTAAACTCTTGCGGGGTTGAAGAAATCATAAATGCAGACGTTTGCTCTACACAGTTTTGTCCTCTGCCTTCAAGTGGATACTGTGATCTTTGGTACATGAACGGCACTCTTTGATCTTTGCTACTCCAGAGCTAACTTACAATGTAACTTGCCATAGGTAGTTAGCTTCAATTAACACCCGGATCTCCTTATATGGGCAAAGATGGCAGCTTTAGTTGCTTTTTGTAGGTGAACTTTAGAGGTCTTTCGGGAGTGGGTCTGGAAAAAGTTCATTGACTTATGACTTCCAGCAGGGGTGTAACTAGCAGTGAAATTAAACGTAAAGGTGCGATTTGTAGGATTGTTACCGAACGTTCTGTAGGCCAAAATCAAAACACTGGTGAACGTTCACAAGACTACCAGACGCGAGCCTCTTCTGGGTTGCCAGATGTAATGAAGACTTATAACGTTAGTTGACCTGCAGCTGCTTTAACGTTTCTCCAACCATGACCCAGCATCACATTATCTAAACAGTGAAAACAAAAAATACCTCTCTAACCAACTTAACATATTTAGCTGAAGTTAGCGATGCAGATGAAGTTTAGCATAGGCTACCTGTTGTAGAGAAATATGGCCAGCTCTGTGTCAGACTTGATATTCTTCGTTTGACGAAGACGTCACCATCTCAGGAAGCTCCTCCGATGTCCACTTAATTTGTTTCTTGTTTTAATTTTGGAAATTTGCCTGCCTCTTGTAGGCGTTCATGACTACAACTGACAGCTGTTGACAGTTGGCCTTTGCTAATTTGGCAACCCAAATAGGAGGACGTGCTAGCCCATTATTAATACGCTATTCTAGAATTAATCGTTCAAAACATAAACGAAAATTCCAAGAGATTCCGCCCCTCATTTTTTTCATGGGTTTTACAGGGTTTTACAGGTTAGAGTAATGTTGTCAAATAAGCCATTACTTCAATTCATCGTGTTTCCTTACTCTCTGACAACATATGGTGATAATTTTTGGAATGGTACAGTTTATTTTCCATTATTTAATACATACTAGTCCTTTAAACTGGTACATCAAACGATGTAGCGGCTGATGTCATAAACCAGTAGGTTGTTGTTTTTTTGCTGTAGTGTAAACCAATGTCACACAGTAGCCTAGCCTACAGAAAACACAAATCGATGTGATAATATAAGCATCTCGCCTGCTAGCATCACGTTTAAAAGTGACTAGCTCAATTGTAAGTCCAAGCACACAGAAGGGTGGAATACAGCTTATTATAGCTGAAATATCATCTACACACTGCAAGCATTCCAAAAATATATACTTTAAGGGACACCAGACACAAAATGGCAAATGAGCGTATTTCTCTAAATGGTGGCATATCCCTTTAAGGCTTTCAATTATCAAAAAATGTATGCAGTGATTATCTTTATTTTGTTGTGAGAAATCAAACACATGTTTGAGGCAAAAATTATTTAATTTCATTAGAAAAAAAGTCTTTCAAATACACATTGGAGAGATGTTAAAGAGAAACTATGCAGTTTTGACAATTTCTTCACTGTTCTCTCTTTTTTTTTGCTCGCAGGTTTCCCTGCAGAGCTCCCCCTACAGCTTCAGAGTATATATTTTACGACACTCCTCAATCTGTTAGTCTGCCGTTTCCTCTTTCTCAGTTCCTCTGACAACGGTTTACTCGCTTTCTGCTTCTTTTCGCTACCTTGTTGTAGCCGGTGCCTGGCGTTTGTGTGTGTAGTGCCGTAAAGCAATTTGTTACATCGTGAGGCTGCGAGACTTTCTGTCTCTGAGGCCATCGGCCCGCCGGCCCAAAGTTGCAAGGGTGGTTTTTCCACTCACAGGCGCCAGGGGGAAGCAGGGCGGCCACCATTCAACCCATAAAAAATCATATAACCATTTCAATGACTCCGAAGCTGTTCAGTTAAGGTAAATTAAGCTTAAAAAATGCATAGTTCCCCTTTAAATTCCTAGGTAGGGGATTTCACATAGCCAATTAACAACCAAAAATAAGTGACTGTTGCCAGCTGGTACATAGCTGTGCAGTAGTCTATATAGGCTATGTTAGTTAAATCTTCCCTCCCAATCCCTTAAGAGACGTGCTAATGAGAGTGCTCTCACCCTGGGGTTTTAGCTGGATTGCTAGCACGCTACAGTCTCAGGGCGAGTGCAGCACTGAGCTGCAGGGTAAACACAACATTGGTGCCATGACCCAGATTGGGAGTGAGGTTTAGGGGGATGAGTGTACTGGTAGCCAGCTGGTACATAGCTGTGCAGTATGTAGGCCTATGTTAGGTAAAACCTCCCGATGCCTTAAGAGATCTATGTTAGTGAGAGAGCTAGCACCTGGGGTTTTAACTCGATTGCCAGCATGCTCAACTCCCAATCCGAGGTGCTGCGAGTTGCTGGTTAGAGTGCAGGGCTGAGCCGGTGTTTCATTGAATTAGGCCCATAACCTCCGCTCCTCCATAGCAGTGGTATCTGGTGTCCCAGACCCACCCCCCTCAACACTTATGATGGATTCTCTACCAACAAATTCTTTGGTTGTTCCTCTTCGTTGCCTATTATGATCTGATCAGCAGCATAACCAGACAAACCACAAGCCCTTGATTACTGTAGTTAACTTGGATATCATGGGATTTTTGATAGCCTTGATACAAGCACCCACTAATACCAACGTATACCTACAAATTCTTCAGTTGATGCTCTTCATTGCTGTGGCCGTTTTTGATCATATCAGCAACATACCTAGCCAACCCGCAAGCCTTTGGTGCGGGCACCAACAAATACCAACAAATTCTTTGATACCAAATTTCAACTAATATTACAAATTCTTCAGTCCTTCTTCCTCTTTTTTGCTGTGGCCATTTATGATCCGATAAGCAACATATCAACATACGAAGCAATATCATAATCTATCATAATTTCCTTGTATTTTTGTCATAGCCTAATTGTGCAAATTGTGTGTGTGTGTGATTTGGTAGCCCCTGTGTTTTGTGGAGTGAGCTGTATGAAATCAATGACAAGCTGAATAATCAATTAAGTTCAAGTTTATTATCATGTACTCATAAATAAGGCAGGAGGGTGAAAAGACAGTGGCTGGAATGACTGGGTTCATACACTTGGCCTTTCTTCTGCAGCGCTGGCTGTAGAGGTCCTGGATGGATGGTAACTCAGTCCTTGTAATGCGCTGTGCTGATCTGATCTGAACTCTTTGTAGCGATTTTCGATCCTGGGCAGTGCTGTTACTATACCATGTTGTTATGCCACCAGTCAGAATGCTCTCTATTGTACAGCGGTAAAAGTTTTGGTATTATGCAATATTTTGCAGTCCATACCAAATTTCCGCAGACGGTGCAGAAAGAAGATCTGCTGTCTAGCTGTCCTTGTGACCAATCAGTGTCCAGCTCAGATCCTCACTGATGTTTATATCCAGGAATCTGAAGCTTTTGTTTTGACTCTATCCACAGCTGCACTCCTGATGTGAATGGGTGCACGTTCTTCTCCCCGCAGCCGTCTGTAATCCACTACCAGCTCCTTGATTTTTGTTACATCGAGCAGCAGACTGTTATCCCGACACCAAGGTGTAAATTAAGTAACATTTTCAGTAAATCTTTTCTCTGGCTGAAATTGCCCATTGCAAAATATTCAGCCCAAAATATCTGCCATTTAAAGCTTTCAGTTTTTTAATTTACCCACTAATGATGCAAATCCTTGCCACCAGGTGGTCCCCTTGAATAAACCTCAGAACTGACGTTCAGAGCATGATTGTACAGAACTGTTCACTGCAATGAACCATGCATCATGCATCTAGTGTCCATAAGTGGGTACTTATGAAACATACATGTGACAACTGTAAGTGACCCTTTCAGACCACATTTTGTTATGTTTCAGACTCATCTTAAAATGGATTCAATTCATTTTTTCCCTCATTAATCTACACACAATAATCCAACACTCCACAAAAAAAGTGTTGGTGTTATGACGCTTGCAATTGAGCTATGGTGCATCCTGCTTCTATCATTGGTCCTTGAGATGCTTCTACAACTTGATTGGAGTCCATCTGTGCCTAAATGCAAGCATCATAACAAAGGGTCTGAATACTTACTCATACGTGGAGTTAGTGGGGGGGCAGGGGGAGCACTGCACCCCCTGGTGGAAACGGATAATTGCATTGTTTCAAAAATTAGTGAAATACGTCTGGCATAGCCAGATATTAAAAAAAATTAAATAACACAAAACAACAATATAAGGAACGGGCTGCGGTGGATGATGGGAGCAGCCAGGTTTTCTTCTCTTGCGATCCTTCACATTGAAAGTGACATTACAACCTGACGAGGCATGCAGGACGCGAAAATTACTGTTGCACTAGTATGGACATCTTGTCGTGCCAACGTTGCAATAAAGGTTGTGTCGTGGAAAAACTAGTCCACTTTCGAATCCACTAGCAATTTATCACTTGACTATTCCTAATTAGCACTCTGGGACAAAGCGTCCGAAGGAGACAGAATAGACAGGAGATCTCTGAAGACTGCTGAATCTTTATTCACCGTATTGCAGTGATAATTCAGTCTAAAAATGTTCAGACCAGGTGTCAAGCAATAGGGTGAGGTGAGATGTCATCAGATGGTGGCCCCCGATGAGATCTAAAATCAAAATGGCTGCGGCCTATCTTTTATACTCCTTAACCTTGAAGTTGGGCCTTCTCGCCACCCTCGAAAGACACCTGTTGGCCTATCAGCATCCACCAAGGTTACTGATATTGGTGGGACCCCTTGTCATATCATGCATAAAAATTATATGCAAAACTGTCTGATTCTGTTTTTTTCCAGTTACCATTACCTCATCCTCTAAGCTCTTGACCGTCTAGGCCCAGTGTCACTGTGCACTCATTCACCCCACTCTTTGACACCTGGTCTGGTCTGCTTAAGATGTGTACAGGCCTTGAAGTCTCATAATAATTGCAGTAATATCAAAGTTTATAAAAAACATACATGCATCCTTTAAGTCATAGAAATCCACCACAGTTGCCTAAATGCCATGTATATAAATGTCCTGTCAGCTTACTAATTGATTTTGCGTTGTGTGTACATTTGGACTTTTTATTCCACTTTGTTTAAACAGCAAAGTGGCAAAGCTTTGTTCACCTGTTTGGAACTGGCTGGTGAATGTGACGCGCGTAGGCCTGGCTAGATGACCCTTTTAGTGCATCTAGGCCTACTGATCGCTTTTTTTCGTGTCATTCTTAACATGTCTTAACATAATGGCGTGATTGTGCTTCGTTTCTGCTTTTGGAGAGGCATCAGACTGTAGGTGAACACTTCCTTTGATTCTTGGAGTTCTCGCTATGATTTAAGTCTGCCCTGCACTCAATAGCCTACAGTTTGGAGTTTACTTACTTTGCCTTTGTAGAATCGAATTTGAGTTTTCAATGACTCGTTCTCCTTAAAGGTGCCATGTGTAATGTCCGCCAAAAAATCAATTCATACTCCACATTCCATAAAAGATTGGGGCAGTAAACCTCCAGAAAGCTAGTTGGTCTACCCTAGAGTAATAACCAAGACATGTGTATTGCATTTTGGCTGGCGGTTATGTTGCCCGCATACCGCCTCCCATGGCCGAAACTGGAATTATGACACCTGTCGGGCTGTGGCTAGTAATTTAGCATGCTAATTCAGGTTGATATCTCTGCAGCACTATACCTTGTCATTTTTTTAATGACATCATCGCCCTTATTTCTTCTCATTCTTTTGATGCGTGTAGCTCATTTTTTGGACATTTTTACCTCAATTCTTACACATGGCACCTTTAAGCTAAGCATGCATGAACCGATGCATCTTGTTATTTAAAACTCCACTCTGCTAGGTGGCTCGCATGCCAGCAGCACTCTTGAGGCGGAGGTTTACCAACGTTTCACAAGCACAGCTAAGCTAGCTGGCATCCGTTACACTAGGCTATATAGTTCGTTTTTAATAGCAAACAGAAGTGTCAAGATGGCAACAGGTCATTACATTCTTTAATTGACAAAATATGATTGTACAAAATATTCAATCAATGTTGCGCAAATGAGGCTAGAGGCGGTGGATTAATTTATCAAAAGTGAGCAGCAACTCTATGGGCTAAGCCCCGAATGTTTTCAACTGCTAGGTGACACCCCTGCCCTGTCTATTGCGTTTCAAGACAACCGTGCTGCATTGAATTTCATGAGGACGAATTGTTAAATTGTTACAATGTAATTATATTTTCATTATTTAGCATGTTTGTTTTCTACCTATGTGCTCATGCTGTGTTCCCCAAGTGGTAGGCCAGGTCTCAGCTGCTACAATTATTTTTTTTTTGTCTGCCCCCCCTGGCTCGAATGTCAAACTCCGCCTATGTAGGCTACTTACTGTATGTAAATGGAATATTTCAGTCTTTTATTTTTTTATAAATGTACAAAACACTCTGAACACCTGCTTTTTTGTGGATTGTTGGAGCATTGTGTGTAGATTGGTAGATTGGTCAAAAAAATATGAATTGAATCCATTTTAAGATTAATCTGAAACATAACAAAATGTTGAAAACTTGAAAGGGTGTGAAAACTTTCCGGTTGCACTGTAGAGTTTAATGTCACAGAGATAGAGGGGAGAAAGGGGCAATTGGAATGGCGGCCTGCTGTTCACAAATTAAAACAAACCTTATTATTGCAGCCAATATGCTATAGCTAATTGACCTATCGTATGACTTTCATAGGTGGCAGGAGTAGTGTTACATAAGGACTCTCAGCAGTATACTGAACAAGAGGTGGATGGATGGAGAAATTAATACCACTGTTAATTATACAAAACGACTGTATTTAAACTGACTCTTCTGTGGAGAATATTGTGTAATTCTGTAAAATTGTGGTGACAGTAGTATGGATATCACAAAACTGACCAAGAAATATTACCTGTTTTCAGTAAAACCTTTACCTAAAAACCATGCTGAGTGGCAAAATAATGACACGATACACCATTAGTTTGGCTGTTTCTTTTATTTTGCTACTCAATTAGAGTAAGAAATGCGTTTCATGGAACCAATCCTAGGGTTCATGGCACCCCAGTCACTGAATCTTCTGTACTCTCCAGGCCGCAACAGATACTGGCGACCCCTGTAGTTGGGATGCTCATAAAAGAGCCAGTACCCATCTATGACATTGCACGAATGTATGTCGCTATTGTGGAAACGATCATACAGGGATGGGCAGTCATCTGTGAACTCCATCGTCTGACCACCAGAGTCGGAGCGTTCATAAACTTTCATTCGGTGGGATCCCTGGTGCTGTAAGTGTACGAGAAGGAGAAAAATTAATTCTGACTTCTTGTCAGAATAAAACATAGTAGCCTTTTGTTTTATAGATGTATAGATTAATTTATAGATTAAGGTTTAGATGTTGGGTCAACTGTGACAGCTTGAAATTATATTTTTTCAGTTACACTTTACTTGACAGTATCAACATAAGAGTGACATGACACTGTCATGAACATGTCTTAAAGGCACACTATGCAGGTTTTTTAGCTTAATATGCAAGTTTTTTATCTTAAAGGAATTATCCGGAGTAAAATGCACTTTAGAGCAATTTACGGATGATTGGGAGTACACACGTTGAGTTGACATCAAAATCATGTCATTCGGATGTGTTTTGAGAAAGTTTGATTTTACCGTTTTTAGTCAAAACTCGTTAGCGTGGAAGTGAGAAGGGCATATTATTTCGCCGCTACAAAACGCTATTTTTATACCTCTTTTACAGTTCCAAACAACATTATGGTCGGATAGAGAGTCCAGAATGAATTTCATCAAGCCAGTACCTTTCCGGAAATGTTGCCATCTTTGCTGTCATCTTTAGGGGAAAGTCCGTAGGAGTCAATTGCCAAGTATGGGAGTAACACGCCCTGGAAATTCACAATTTCGTCGCCGTTTAAAAAAAATATATATTATATAGTCCAGTATTTCTTTTGAAATTGAAATGAAGTTGTATGGACTGGACTATGTTTTTTTTTTTTTTAAAACAGCGACGAAATTGTGAATTTCGGCAATCGACTCCTACGAACGTGTCTGTAGTCAAGGGCATGGTGCAATAAATCCTTTTAAAAAGTAACATACAAGAGAGTACGGTTTTCCTCCACTTCTAGATTGACATTTTTAACTCGCACCCAAAGTACTTCAATAAGTACATTACATTACATTTGGCTGACGCATTTTTAGCCAAAGCGACTTACATATGTCAACTATTACATTGTCCCCGGAGCAACATGGGGTTAAGTGCCTTGCTCAAGGGCACAACGGTGGAAGCCGGGAATTGAACAGACAACTTTCAGACTAGACTACTGCACGCTAGCCCAGTTCCTTAACCGCTACACTACCACCGCCCCTCGTGGTAAGTACGTGAGTGAGCGCGCCTATATTGCTGAAACTTACATGACAGTGTCATGTCACTCTTATGTTGATACTGTCAAGTAAAGTGTTACCCATTTGTTCTAAACCTTTGCATCTATAATCCTGAATCCTGAAACTCTGAGGAGACATGTCACAGGCTCTTGTTGGCTTCAAAAGAAGATATGTCGATGCGACAAGGGGATCTACCAAGCTTTTCAAAGTTGACTGTTCCTTTCCCTGCCTGTAATGACCATAGTACGAAACCAATTGTATGTAAATTTCAATTTCAAAATAAAGGCTCACCCACAAAATCAGAAAACAGTTATTGTGTGCACATCCCACCTTCTGGCAGGTGCAGGACAAAAGAAAACTATACTCAATTGAAAAAAGCTACAAAATCAGCCTGCTTTTCCCAGTACATTTTTCAGAGTACGCTAGAACATCATGTGAAAAATATCTTGCAGACCTGACAGCATCTCATATGATTGAAAAGTATATGGGAAAAGGCCTACTCACAGTATTACTGTGTATTTAAAACAATACAACCAAGATTTTTAGCTGTATTGGCACCTTGTGTTTTCCGTTTGAGCCAGTGATGCAACCTACATTCAGTAGAGCGAGGACATTTCCATCTCCACTTTCAGTAGTGTTTAAAAACATCCAAGTCCATATTTCATTTTGTGATAAAAGTTGGTGCCTAATGTGATAGATTTGTTAAATATAATTCCATTTGTCCATTTCCTCAGTTAAATCCATTGACCTATCACTGGCTCGCTGTGTTCAAAGTGTTGTGGCGTGGCCTTTAGTGAAACATATGGCCAACAAGGGTTGCTCTTTCTCTGTAAATCAAAATGATACGAAAAAAATAAAAAAAATAATAATAATATATATATATATATATTCAGCTCACTTGAGGGATCGTACAACAGGACCTAACACAATCATTAAAGCCCATCCAGCGTTGATAATCCGGATATTCACCCCTGCGCAGGAAGTACTGGTAACCCATGTAGTTGGGGCGCTCATAGACCATCCAGTTTCCGCTTTCCACGTGAATGGAGTTGCAGCGGTTGAAATGGGAGTGAAGGTCAGTGCAGTCACTGTTGCCCTCATAGGAGCGCCCTTGGAAATTCCTGTCTTCATAGAAGATTATCTAGAAAAAAAGATGGAAGCCGTTGAATAGTAGACACACTCCCGGGGTGCCATTGTTCTGTGTACTCCCTGCAACAAATGAAAGGAACATGTATAGAAAAGCACACACATGAAGGCCTTACCTTTCCCATTGTGTTTTTAAAAATGAGGTCTCTGAAACAGTGAGGTGAGTAGAGAGGCCTTTTATATCCTGTAGGAAAACAGACATTGTTTGTTTAGTCAATTAAGTTGAGATGTCAGCTGTTTTGAAAAGAATGCGTCGATGCCAAATTACAAAAGGTATTTATGTTCCTTCTCAGTGCTAGTCACCTTATTGTCATTTCAACAAACTGTCACTTCATTACACGGATGTATTTGATTAAGACTTTTTAATGTTACTGCACCCATAAAACTTTAGGTAGGTGGTTGGGAAAACTCTCAATTATAAATTTATCAAAGGGAGTCAAAACATAATTTAATAATTTAGTTCTTATCCAATCATTATATTTGTCACATCAGTTTTAATCATACTTTGAAACTGATAGTTATGCCGCTATTCAATAATAGAGAAAGCTGAAACTCTGGGTCCTCTTGCCTGGTGTTTTCCGTATTGTTTTGGTTCTCTGGATTTGGATCAAGTCCAGCACACTGCTCCATTGCTCAGTGAACTGACCCCGTGCCAAGAGAGTGAGTGACCATACTGTAATATGTGACTGGCTGGCTTTGCCATTTGCCCTCTGGTGGTCCTAAGTGAGTGGTGGTGGCACAAAGGTCATGCTTGAAACAATCCTTCCACTTAATTTGCCCTGTGTGTTTAGGACTTATGGGTCATGCAGATGCTGGTAGCCTGAATAATAGCAATTATTATGACCGCCGCGCAGCGAAGGTTTAGTCAGTTTCTTTTTCTTCCAGATTTTTTTTCTAACCACTCATGTGTAACCCATTATGTGAATTTAGTGACTGTACACCAACTGGCCTGTAGATGGCCGGACACAGTTTTCTGTGAATATCTCGAGAACCGTAGCGCCTAGGACAGGGGTCGGGAACCTTTTTTGCCTGGAGAGCCACTTTTACCAAATGTATTTTTTTAAATCTCAGAAGAGCCACATAAAGACGGTTACAAGAAAAAGTTTAGATATTTAACATACAGTTACTTTCATTCAACAGAGGATTTTTTAATACATTTTCTACTAGTTTTAAAAGTAAAGTGCAAGTACATTACATTACATTTGGCTGATGCATTTTTAACCAAAGCGACTAACAACATGGTAAACAGTTTAAGTTTTAAAGCAATTCTCAACAATTTAGGACAATTTAAAAACAGTAGAGTACAGTAAGAATAAGTGCATCAGTGCTGTTTTTAACAGTTACGTGTCAGTTCAACGTTCGACGGCTGGTAAGTGCTAGGATCAGCAAGACTTGTTGTAAGTGGTGCTATGAGAGGAGATGTTCTCTAAAGAGCTGGGTCTTCAGGAGTTTTTTGAAAATGGAGAGGGATGTCCCTGCCCTTGTAGGAACTGGCAGTGTGTTCCACCAACGAGGAACAACAGATGAGAAAAGTTTGGATTGGCCTGAGCATACCGGTGGTAGAGCTAGGCGTCGTTCGTCTGAGGGCGCCAGCCGGTCTAGAGGTAGCGTATGTCTGTATGAGGGCATTCAAGTAGGCGGGAGCAGAACCGGAGACTACTTTGTAGGCAAGCGTTAGAGCCTTGAATTTGATGCGGGCCGCCATAGGTAGCCAGTGTAGCTGGATGAGCAGCAGGGTAGCGTGCCCTTTTGGGTTGGTTGTAGACCAGGTGCGCCACCGCGTTCTGAATCATCTGAAGGGGTTTCACTGCGCATGCTGGGAGACGTGTCAGGAGGGCGTTGCAGTAGTCGAGTCGTGAGATGACTATTGCCAGAACCAGAAGTTGGGTAGCATCTTGAGTCAAGTAAGTCCCGATTTTCCGTATGTTGTAGTGTGAAACGGCATGACCGGGCGACTGAGGCAACATGATCTGAGAAGGTTAGTTGGTTGTCGAGAACTCCTAGATTTCTTGCAGTCCTGGTAGGTGAAACAGACAGGGAGTCACATGTAGCTATGTCTGAGAGGCAATCCGAGATCTGTGCTGAAACCAAGGGGTCATCAGGTGGAAAGGACAGATAGAGCTGTGTGTCGTCTGCATAGCAGTGCAGTGTTTCCTCTACGTTTATTTCAGCATGGCGGCCCCCCACGGTTTAATTAATACCACCACGGTATCAGAATCAGAAGCACATTGCAATTTAACAATAAGTAGCCTAAACTAGTCAGAGGTTATTATGGCCCGTCCAGTTTCAGTTTATATATATTGTATTGATGTAGCCTATTTAAAGCATTAACTTTCTTCTCAGTGTTTCCTCTTCATTTAGCGGTGCCACTGCTTCAGAATTAGGGGAGACGCAAAATATTGTCTGGAAGCATAGTAGGCTAAATGCCCTCCGCTGGCTGCTGAAAATTGCAGTTTAAGAACAAACAGCAATGCTAATCCAAGTTACCTGTCTAGTTTTATTCCATAAATATATTGTTTTTATAGACGTTAGTGGCATGTGCTATCAAGAGCTTCCATGTGCTACGCATGTTTGTCAACATCGCAACATCGCACAACTTGGTGGAAAGGTGTAGCACAGGCCAAGGAAAACCCATTCATTTCTGAAGCTGATTGTATAAAGTATTTCCTATATCGTAGTCTATAAGCTCGCTCGCAACAACAGCAAAAATGAAACTGGAGAGAGGATGTCTCCGCGAAGACAACGCTGTTACATTAGATTACAGTCTATGCTCTTAAAAAAAATCTAGCGGAAACACTGCAGTGGTATGAGAAGCCATGCGAACGGATAATCTGTCCCAAGGAGGTGGTGTAGATAGCAAAGAGAAGGGGGCCCAGCACTGAGCCCTGGGGGACCCTGTGGTGAGATGGTGGAGTGCAGATAGCTGAGCAAGCCATGATATGTTAAACGAGCGTCCTGTGAGGTAGGAAACCAGGAGAGAGCAGAACAAGAGATTCCCATGTTACAGAGTATAGAGAGAAGGATGCGGTGATTAACCGTGTCAAAGGCAGCCGATAAGTCAAGCAGAATGAGTACTGATGACCAAGCGGTCACCCTGGCTTCTGTTACAGACAGCAAAGCCGTTTCAGTAGAGTGGCCGCTTTTGAACCCAGACTGATTTGGATCCAGAAGGTTGTTCTATGAAAGGAAGTCAGAGACCTGTTTGGAGACAGCTCGTTCAATGCCTTTGGATAGGAAAGGCAGTAGTGAGGATGGAGGAGGAGGCAGCTGAGGGTTGAGTAGCGATTTGAAGGTTTAGAAAATAGAGTGTCTGTAGCGCTAACTTTAACTTTCTTCTCAGCGTTTCCTCTTCATTTAGCGGTGCCACTGCTTCAGAATTAGGGGTGCCGGAGGTTAGCGAGGCATTGATCACGTGTGATAGCTGGTGCGATGGTTGGGCTGATGGACTGAAGTAGGCTCGTAGGTATAGGGTCCAGCGAGCATGTGGTAGGACGGCTACATGTCAGGAGTCTAGATACTCAAAAAAACAACAAAAAGATGTTCCAGCAGTCCCAAGAGGTTGTAGGAGTGTGGTATCTGAGTCTGATGCCTTGTGTGGGCATGTAGAGAATTGACTGCTGATTGCCGCCACTTTGTTTGTAAAAAATGAGGCAAGGGTATCCGCATGGATGGAGGAGGAGGCAGCTGAGGGTTGAGTAGCGATTTGAAGGTTGAGAAAAGTTTTCAAGTGTCTGTAGCGCCGTTGATTTTGTCATTGTAGAAAGCCTTCTTAGCAGCAGTGATGCTGGCTGAGAAGGAGGTCAGGAGTGTCTGGTAGTTTTTGAGGTCATCAGTTAGTTTGGATTTGTGCCATTTCCTCTCCGCGGCTCTGAGTTTGGTGCGCTGCGATCGGAGGGTATCATTTAGCCATGGATGAGAGTGTTTGGATCGAGCTGGCCTTGTGGTAAGAGGGCACAGCTCGTCTAGACACGAGCTCAGTGTGGAGCAGAGCGAGTCTGTGGCCTCATTAACCTCCAGAGAGGAGAAGGTGTTGAGTGGAGGTAGACCGAAGGCAACCACAGAGGAAAAGTGGGTTGGAGACAGGTTCCGGATGTTGCAGCGGAACGTGACCATCGGCTGAGGAGCCGGAGGCTGTTCTGTCAGGCTGATGTTGAACTGGATGAAGAAGTAGTCAGAGAGGCGTCACCATGAGGGTGTCTGTGCTACAGTTCCGAGTGAGGATCAAGTCAAGCTCTTTGCGCTTTGTGAGTAGGTGGGCTTTGAATCAGTCGAATTCGAATGAGACATATTTGTTTGAAGGCAGTAGCGGAGTGAATTTCCATTTGTTGGAGATCAGCAGGCCCGTCCCACCTCCTCGTCCAGATGGGCGAGGGGTGTGGGATAGTGTAAAGTTAGTGGAGAGTGCAGCCGGGGTGGCAGTGTTCTATGGTTTGATCCAAGTCTCAGTGAGAGCAAGGAGTTCCAACGAAAGGTGGTTGGCATAGCCAGCTATGAAGTCCGTTTTGTTGACTGCGGATTGACAGTTCCACAAGCCCATGGAGAAGGAGGTTTCTGTAGGTGATGACCGTTTAAGTTGCTGGAGGTTAAGCAGGTTTCTGCCTCTTTTGTCATGCTGGCGTTTTCTGCACATTGTTGCCTTTTGACGGTGCCTGTGCTCGGTGAACTTGCACAGGTAAACTTGCTCGTCTTGACTGTGTCCGTTTTAAACGAGGACGGCTGAAATGAATAACTTGAAATGTAAAGTGGAATGACAGAAGTATAGGCCTTAGGTTTCCCATGTAGGCTAAACACCACCCCCTATTTTCCCAGTGTCCTGGTATGCAAAGTAACATCATAGTTAACAACACAACACTCAATTTTCGATGTCATTGGCAAAATTGAACATTAGGCCTACCAGAGATTAGACTTGGTGATGGCCTTGGAGTCTGGCTGGCTCATATTCAGTGAGGTGAAGTTTCATGCAAGAATTGAGGCTTAATTGATTTAAGGGCAACTCCACGCAAAACTGTCATATCCAACTAAATACCATGGCATTGTGTTGGCGTTATGGATGTGACAGTTTTGCGCGGAATTGCCCTTAAACGTGAGCACAGGTTTGTCTTTATATTTTTCATATGTGAGAAAGATTTGTCATATGCAAGTGGAACTGAACAGGGTTAACACAGCAATACTAACTCGTTGCAGTGTGCGATATATAACGGGCAGTTCATTTCGCGTTTTCAGAATCAGTCTTTGGATGGAAACTTTCCCATTTCAGCCCGCTTCTGTTCGGGCTCGCAAGCTGTGGTCGTTGACGTTTCCTTTTTTACATTTTCATTATCTAGCCTACAGCAAGCGCATACATCAACAATAACAATTAAAGTGTTCTTGTTGACTGAAATGGAGGGAAATCGGTGATTTTGTTTGATATTGGCATGGCAACGAACCACGAATGTAACCAGGGGCGCCTGCAGGAATTAATGCTATGGTACGCACACCCATCACCCCCCCCCCCCCCCTCGCAAGGTCCGTTTCCGGTTTTAGCCCCGTGCATTGGTCAGCAAAAAAGTAGCCTACATAGCATAACAACATCCCAACATCCACATGCAATAATACAACAACGGCTACAATAAACTATTCATTTGGACAACTTGATACAGCCCAATACAGGCTAAAGTTACCTTGTTTTGTTCTAGCGTACCGTGACGTCTGGCTTTAAACAGTTGTAATGCAGTCTAATGTTCTGACAAGCACACAAATTGCCTACCTTGTTCTTGCCCATCTGGAATAACTCCTCTAGCTTTGCTGCCTCCATACTTTCTGTTTTCGTTGTTTAAACTTGTGATATCCATGATGAGTACTGAGTTAGTGAATTAGCTCAACATTGTGTGCTGATAACCATATAGATAGCCGAGTAAAAAAACAACAAGTAGCCTAGTTGCGTGCCTGCGTGCGTATTCTGTCTCCTGCTCAAACAAAATGTGTGCGCGTTAATTTTGATAACGTGTTCACTAAGTTGCGTAATAGAAAATTGTAAAAACCCGGATGGCATGCAGCCAATAGGATACTGTGCATAGTTGGGAAGGTATGGTGGGCCAGTTTGGTGTGAATACACATTACACACACACAAGGGAAATTTTCTCTCGTTGTTGGGTAGCCTGATGGTACGCACAGTACATATGGACGTACACCTGCAGGCGTGCCTGAATGTAACAATATTGTGCAGGCTATGGTTATGGAGTCAAGTGAGGTGGAAAGTTATATAAATTACTCAGATAGACCTACAATATTACATTTTGAAAATGAACGAACTAAAATAAAATACATTTTAATTAAATACTCATTAATTATTTTCAAAAGCTGAGCTGCATTAGAGGGATCAAAGAGCCGCGGGTTGCCGACCCCTGGCCTAGGATGACCAATTTTTTGTATGCTGGCTTCCAGGGGCCATGACATACACATAAAGATACATGCACATACATGCAGGCACACACACAAGCACAGACACACACACACACACACACAGGTATGCACACACTCACACAAAAAAGCATGCACACATACACGCATAAACACACATAAAGACACACGCACGCACACACACACACACACAAACAAACACGTCACACACACATAAAAACACACACATGCAGGCAAGCAGGCACATGCGCACACACAAACACACCCCATTACCCCCACTCAAGCGAACACACACACACACACACACACATAAACACACACACACACATGCAGGCAAGCAGACACACACACACACCATTACCCCCCACACACACTTACAAGCGAAAACACATACACAGAGAAGCACACATATACACAAAAGCAAACGCACACATACACTCATTAACATACACAAAAGTTGCAAGAGTCGGGGATGGAGACAAATTGAAAAGCGTGCTTTATTTTTGCGGAGAGAATTTGCAGGACTGAGCGACGGTCATATTTTGTACCACTTTGCGGTACATCTAGTTATTAAACACATCCAACCTGACATTACAGTTTTTCTCGATTGCTTTTACCTGCTTAAGTAAACTGGAACCCACTTGATCTTCATGACTACATTCTTTGCACAGCAGAAGTCATCTCTTGCGAATGTGTTCACACATTTTCAATGGGTTCACACATTTCTTACACCCTTTTGCAAAACAGTTAACACAGGTGTCATTCAAAAGCCCTAAACTCTATTGGTTTTCCCATGCTAAACAAAAGGAAAACATCTTTTCACAGGTGGTATAGATTCCATGCATAAGTCTGAATCTCTGATACACCTGTGTGAAACTCCTTTGCACAATTCTTCAATCAGCAATCATTCATTATACATAGGAGATGTCTGTTCTGTGTTGCTATTTGCAAGTTTGGATCTAATGCACATTTGACAAAGTATTGTATTGCCTATTTGGTGGAGAAAACCGTACAAAAGGTTTTTACTGTAGGTTTATTTCGATGAAAGTTGTAGTTCAAGGAAATTTACAGTATCTTGCTATAGTGTTTTGCTGTATGTCTTACATGTCAATGACAGTTACATCTTGGGAGGAATGAATAAATTAATAAATGAATAAAGTAGCCATGGGGGCGGTCCTTGTCATTCTGAAGTGCCCTGAATGCACCCTAAGACTTCCGCGATATTTTAAGGTCATGTGACATGGTGTCACGGTGGTAAGTCCCTCCCCGGCTGACAGAAGTCGGACAGAATTTCTAACCAGCAAGCATTGTGTCCATCCTAGTATGCATTGTGTTCAACCCAGCATGCATCACATCAAGTCAGATCTGCCTCAAGTCGAACACGCCTATTAACCACTTGTGTAGCTTATTACTTGTCTAATTTTCTTAAGGACGATGGCGGAGTCCTCTGCCGCCACCGCCTCTCCTCCTTCCGAACCTCGTTGTTGCCCCGCGTGTCACATGCTAGCTAACTCTTCAGCCTCCTTTAGTAGACATGCTACTTATAAATAAATGTAATAAATGTAGACTAATTGCTAGCTTGGAGGCGAGGATAGATGAACTAGAGAATCGCATCCGCACGCTGGATCAGATTAGCAAACAGCTAGTGGCAGAACCCCCGATAAATTGTGTGGATGCACCAGTTGCCAGCACAGTTAGCACAACCATGACAGCCCCCTCGCAGCAAGGGGATAGCTCTTGGGTGACTGTTAGGCGAGCTAAGCCCAAGTGAAAGCATCCCGTTGGGCCTGTTTCGCCTGGAGCTATATCCAAATGAATGAAACCCACTGCTAACCACCAACCTACTCACGTTTCTAACAGATTCTCCCCCTTAGCTAGCCCTGAGAAACCTGCTACTCTGGTCATTGGCGCTTCTACTATACGAAATGTGAGGCTAGCGACTCCATCGGTTATAGTAATATCGATATCTGGGGCCAGAGCTAATGACATCGAATTAAATTTGAAAGTGCTGGCTAAAGCTAATCGTAAATACTCGAAAATAGTCATCCACACCGGCACTAATGATGTCCGATTGCGTCAATCTGAGATCACCATACAAAACTTTATCTCTGTGTGCAGGTTCGTGCAACAGATGTCTGTCTCTGTAACTTTCTCTTGACCCATACCTATTAGAAGAGGTGATGAAATGCTCAGCAGAATTTCAGACCTCAACCGATGGCTGGCAAAGTGGTGTGCCAATAACAATGTGGGCTTCATAGATAACTTTAGCTCATTCTGGAGGAAACCTGGACTATTGAAAAGAGACAGTATCCATCCCAATTCGAAGGGTGCTTATCTCCTTTCAAGGAACATAGACCGTCACTTAACCGAGGCTAGTTCCTGACGAACCAGAGGTCCAGGAGGCAGAGATAATGTCTTACACAGATCTCTGCCGTCCTAACAGCCACCCAGATATACAGGATATACAGGGCATACATAACCAAATAGAGAGGGTGTCTGTACCAAGACTGTCAACTCTTATTCGACCCACGAGGGGAATTATTCGTAGCAATCTTATTACGATAAAAACTTCTTTGGCTAAGCAAATTCCTCCACAAGCGCAACTTACATTTGCTTTACTCAATATTCGATCACTGTCGAATAAAAACTGCCTTGGTTAATGCAATTATTACAGACAATCATATAGATGTTATGTGCCTTACTGAAACCTGGCTTAAACCAGACGAATACCTTCCATTAAATGAGTCTACACCTCCCTCTCATCTTAATTATCATGTACCACGCCACACTGGCAGGGGAAGGGGAGTAGCTACAATTTATCAATCTAGTCTTCTCACATCTCCCAAGCTTACACACAAGTTTAAATCTTTTGAAGTTCTAGTCCTAAATTTTTTACCCCCAGATTGGAAAACTAATCAGCCTGTAACTGTGGTCACATTGTACAGACCCCCTGGCCCCTACACTGAATTCTTAGAATAATTTTCTGATTTACTTTCCACTTTAACCATCCAAACTGAAAAAAATACTTATATTGGGTGATTTCAATATTCATATGGATAATGTGAATGATTGTCTCACAATTGCATTTCAATCCCTAATTGAACATGTTGGGTTCTGTCAAAATGTTAATTCACCCACACACCGAGATAATCATACTATTGTTCTAGTCTTGTCATACGGCATAAGCATAGAGCGGTTAGCAGTTATACCACAACACCCGACCTTAACTGACCACCATCTAATTACTTTTACAATGACACTACAATAAGCAGTACCCAATTTAGCTGAATACTACAGCCGCGGCCTATCTGAAAAAACGAAACGTTTGCCCCCTTCCGGACCCATGTGGTGTCAGAAGGCCCTTTCCTTAATCCAACCGAGGTCAATTTGTTAACTGATAATGTAATGAACTCATTACGCTAAACCCTTGATTCAGTAGCACCACTAAAGGCGTGAGGCGTAAGGCGTAAGGCGTGCTCCATGGTACACCACACAGACAAAAACCCTCAAACAAGCAGCGCCAAAAATGGCGTACTACTAAATTAGAAGTCTTCCGCCAAGCATGGAAAGATAGTCTTATCACCTACAAAAAAGCACTCAACGAGGCTAAGTCAACCTACTATTCCTTGCTGATCGAAGAAAACAAAAATAATACAAAATTTCTCTTTACCACAATTTCCTGCCTGACGAAGAGCCACACTGAAGTAACCAAATCTATCCCTATATGCCTAAACAGTAATGACTTCATGAATTTTTTCAATGACAAAATTTAAACAATTAGAGATAAGATTAATAACCAATCAGTCTCACCAGATAGTCGTACTCCATTGCTCAGCCTTAGTTAAAGTTTTTAATGACCTCCTCATTGCTGCCGATAATGGACATATATCAATTTTAGTCCTACTGGACTTCAGTGCTGCCTTCGACACCATAGACCATGACATACTACTTCACAGGCTTGAACATTTGATAGGCATTAAAGACTCAGGACTCGCTTGGTTTAGATCATACCTTTCTAACCGCAGACAATTTGTACAAGTCCACAATAAACCGTCTATCCAGACTAAAGGTAAAATATGGGGTGCCTCAAGGCTCAGTACTAGGGCCCCTGTTATTTTCTCTCTATATGCTTACCCTAGGCTCTGAAACTAGAAAACATGGCATTAAATTTCATTCTTATGCGGACGATACACAACTATACCTTTCCGTAAAACCTGACGAATTAACTCCGTTAGCCAAACTTGACACATGTATAAGAGATATAAAGACATGGATGACAAATAATTTCCTGCTTTTGAACTCCGACAAAACAGAAGTCATGGTTGTAGGTCCTAAAAAGATGAGGGATATCCTATCGTCATCACAGGCTACATTTACTGATCTTCGACTATCCTCATCCACAAGTGTTACAAATTTAGGAGTTACAATTGACCAAGACCTATCACTAAGTAATCACATAAAACAGATTACCAAAACTTCATTCTATCACTTAAGGAACATTTCAAAGATAAGGAAGTCCTTATCCTTACCAGACACTGAAAAATGAATCCATGCTTTTGTAACCTCAAGGATTGATTATTGCAATGCTCTGTATGCTGGCTGCAAAAACACCTGTCTAAAGAGCTTACAGCTTATACAACATGCAGCTGCTCGCACACTCACTAGAACTAAAAAATATGAACATATTTCCCCTATCCTGGCCTCTCTACATTTGGCTGCCTGTTAAAAGTCGCATTGACTTCAAAGTATTACTTCTAGCATTACAAAGCCATTAATGGCCAGGCACCAGAATATATTAAAGATCTCCTAGTCTCATATAACCCACCCAGACCGCTACGATCACAGAATACTGGCCTTCTTGTAATTCCAAGAATCTCAAAAACAACAGTAGGTGGCAGAGCTTTTAGTTATCGCGCACCCCTCCTCTGGAATAACCTACCCTCCTCAATTCGATTAGCAGACACCCTCCCTATTTTTAAGTCTAGACTTAAAACATACCTCTTTACTGCCTCCCATAGTTAGGTATGGTGCAGTGTGGAACTTCACCCATCTCGGGGATTTTGGAATGGACCACCCTGCTGAGTCCTCATGTGACTGGCACCCCAGTTGGGCGTGAGATGGTGGTCACTGACCATACCTGCGCTGGTGTCAACTACCCCTCACCATGCCTTAGTTATGCTGCTATAGCATAGTGCTGTCATGGACTTCTCATGTGCCACGCCGTACACCCCCCCCCCCCCCCTCCTCTCTCCCTTACCCTCTTTCGCTCAACTCTCCCTCTCTTGCCCATTCCCACTATGATTTACTGTAACAATATATAGCACCACTGATCACTTCTGGACATTAACCACATTGATTTCAAGTAATACTAACCCACTCTACATTTTTTTTTCTTCTCCCTTACTGTACCTCACTTGTGAGGTATATCATCACCAGTCATCAACCATCCGTGTGCCTGGCCCTCCTCTTACCCATCCCACCTGAAGTCCCATCCTTGACTGCTGTATTACTGTCCCCTTACCTGGATTCCTGGCCCGTACAACCCCATCACCTGCCTATGACAACTCTGCCCGGATTCTGGCCTGTCTGCTGACCCACCACCTGCCCCCTCACAACTTTCTTTCCTGGACAATTCCGACGCCGGACTATTGCACTTTCTCTCACTAAATCATGATTATGCTTTATCATACAGGATACGTAATCATCCAACCTTTTGTAACTTTCACCTCAGGTGCTTTAAACACCATGTCCTGTTCTCCACACCTGACTGTCATATGCATTTGTCATTGTTTACAGACCTTACTGTCCGTATTGACCCTAGGCAGATGGGTCAGGCCCTTGAGTCGTGGATCTGCTCGAGGTTTATTCCTATATGTATCTCCAATTCTAGGGAGTTTTTCCTCGCCCCTGTTACCCATGGGCCTTCCTTCTATCTTTCTTCCTTTTCTTTTCTCCCTCTTTTCTTTTTCTCTGATTTGCCTACATTCTGTAAAGCGCCATGATACATGTGTAATTGTTTTGGCGCTATATAAGCACAATAAATTGAAATTGAATTGAGGTGCGCTCTGATTCCGTACTTTAGGGACATTATTTGGGTTATAGAAAACTGTGCAAATATGGCGAGTCCCTTTCTTATATGAGCACAGTTTGTGTAAGACTAGGGAATCTAAATGAATGTTACCAAGCCCATTGGTGTCACCTCTGGCCACTTAGAATGGATCACGACAAGAAACCATTGATGACTTGGCACCCCGTGCAGCTCACTGCAAATGCTCTGAGGGCCAGTTCAAGGGCTGCATAGGTGGGGGCGGGGCTGGAACATTGAGACTGGCACTGGTGCACTGAGACTGGCGGTGCAGTCCTTAAAAGAACGGCGTTAGGTAACAACGTTATTTTTTCAGTAACGGGGTAATCTAACTAATTACTTTTCCCGTCGTTACAACGCTGTTAACGTTACTAGACGTTACAGTAAATGCGGTGCATTACTAATTGATTGAATAAACTGTGTAATCCGAACGCACCCCTGGCTCACAGCTAGTGAGGAGGTGGGTTAATAACGACGTGAGCGATTATGATTGGCTAAGGCAGAGTCATGTTTCATGATAGCCAATCAGAGCCAGTGTTTTCATGATATAGCCAATCAGACCCAGTCCTCCAAGCAGCAAAAGCTAGATCTTTCTGCCTCACAACAAAAACCTATGACACAGGCTGAAGTCAACCGTAGGTCTGTCGATGTGCAATATCTTGAATTTCTCCTTGGGGATCAATAAAGTATATATCTATCTATCTATCTATCTATCTATCTAATAAATATCGAAAGTTATACAAACACCTGTCTGTTCTACTCATTTCAACTGGCTGCTCAAAAAATCCAAATTCCAAAAAATCCAATTTTTTAACAGTAACACAAATAGTTACTTTCCCTGGTAACGAGTTACTAGTTAGAGTAATTCAGTTACTAACTCAGTTACTTTTTGGAACAAGTAGTGAGTAATTATAACTAATTACTTTTTTAAAGTAACGTTCCCAACACTGGCAATCAGATACAACAATGAGAACACGGCATTGTCGCAGAAATGGCAAATATAACAGCTACAGTAGCAACCCATTGGTTTTAGCCTCCTTGCTACCTGCTTCCCAACCAAGCAGGTGTGCTAGCAAGTTCACATGTTTGAGTCCAGGTCAGTGTTGAGAGGGTGGCAGTAACAATTTCCAGCAGCAGCATTCACACTGACTCTTTTTTCAGTATTCCAACATATACGAGGTGGTAATTGGGTCATTTCATGTCAAATCAGATAAGGTTGTCAGCACCGTCTCAGATTTTGTTCAAACCTTGTCTATATCAACAATGGGTCCTAAAACCAAGGCCTGTAAAATATTTCTGTTGTCTTCATGTTATTTCCAGCCCTTCAAATTACATCAGTTTTACACCCTGAAAATCACATTATCTAGGAAGCAATGTTTGGGCATTAATATCACAAATTATTCATAGGCTGCCCAAACTTTGTAGGGTGGAAGAAAAACATGTTCTCAGTATGACCCCATTAAAAGTGTGTAGACAGCATTCTCATTGACTTTCTACAAGGCCCTAAATTTGGAAAAAAAGTGCAAAAAGAGTGATAAGGGTATAGTCAGGGGGCCAATTCTGGAAAGGGCTTCTGTTAAGACTTTTGCGGACATGTTTTGGTAAGCTGTCACCCTATTCTTTTAGGTAGAAGACACCCATATATATATATATATATATATAAGGGTGGTTGTCAAGCTGATTTTTTTTTTTTTGTGATGAGTGAGTGTTGGCTTTCCTTTGATACCATTTGTATGTATATGATCCTTGCGGTTGTGGACATGTTCAACATTTATTGTTGGCATGTCGTGTTGAGCAGGAAACCAACAAATTGGCCTGAAATTGCTTGTACTGATCAAAACGAAAAATGACGGTTCCATGCTATCCATGTGGGGGTACATGGGTGGATGACAAATAAGCCTGAAAAAAGGAATTTAAAAAAACTTCAAATATCATCCCTAAAAAGTGTTTATATGTGTTGCTGTATCTCTAAACTTGACTAATATACATTTTTTTTTCAAAAAAAAAAGTGAAATATATATTTATGTCAATTTGTCATGTTAGTGCCTAAAAATGTCATATGGTGTGACGTGAAAATAATTTGAAATAAAATGAAAATTAGATACTTTTTTCTACTTTAATTTATGTCACTGTACATTTTAATCACGTTTGCTTTGATTTGCAACATTTCCTTGTGAATATTTAAAAGAACAACCTAAAATTTAACAAGTTATTTTGTCAAGGTGGAGAATGCTCCTAACTGTAACCAGATATTTTAGCTTAATTCTGATATTTCTTGTAAGAACTCACTCAAAATTCTTGAGATTCTTGCAGATACCATTTCCTTTGTGTGCTATTGATGTTTTAATGATTTTTCAATTATAAAGTATTTTTTGTGACATTATTTAATGTCACACCAAATGACATGGTGTCACGCCATATGATGAACTGCACCACTCCACCATGTGTCAGAGCAAAACAGGGTTTTTAATGACAATAAAATCATTAACAATGAATTTTGAAGTCACTCTATGAATGGTGTATGCGTGTCACAGCAAAATAGATGAAAGTTTAGTATTTATTTTTTAAACTTACATGGCATGGTAACATAAAAGAAAAAAGTATGAGAAATATGAATTGTACAGATACATTTTTTTTCCAATTATCACAGATTTAACAAAAAACATATAATATCTGAATTTAAAACATGTTTTTACAAGAACTTTTATTTAAAAATGCAATTTGGTCATATGGTGTGACAGAAATGTCATATAGTGTGACTTGAAAAAAGCTGTCACACCATATGATGCAGCGTCACACTATATGACATTTTGACAGTTAAGCTAATTTTCTAGTCAGTTAAATACAGCTAACTATTATTTAGCATGCAACTGACCACATGGCAGCAGTGCTTTTTAAGAATTCATGAAGAATATTTGTGGAAAATAGCTACTTTTTAGGCAAATGATGTCACACCATAAGACACTAAAATTTGGCCACGATTGATGATGTCCAATTCAAAGCTTTTTATATAAAAATCTAAAAAGCAGAACTCACCTCTTGACCATGCCAATTACTCCTGACATTCTATTGTTACTTCCTGATTAAGCAGGGTCCTCTTCACAATAATAATGTCCAAATGAATGCCCAGTCAAAATATACAATATAGTGTCACGCCATATGACAACCATTTTATGGACAAAATATATTTGATTATAACTTAGTTGGACAGCATGCATAAACATCAAAACTTTCTGTGGTTGTAAAAAACATCCAATTATTTTATATGCATGGTAAAACTTTAAAGTAATTATACTTTTTATGGATATACACTCTTTTTAGGAAGTTCGCACACATGGTGGACAGTCACACCATATAACATTTTTTATGTTTGGATGATTATTTTAAGTCAAAAGTGAAATACAAATCCAATAAATTTAATATGACAGAACTTGAACCTACCAGACCTACAACATTTCCATATCAATTCTTAACAATTGCCATTTTTTATAAGTGTGTGACACATGGACAGTCTGAATTCTGCTATTTGTCATCTACCCACATGCCCACCAAGTTTTGTGTACCCCGGTCTTTCAGTGTCCCGGGAATCCTTGTTGGTGTACGTCACTAAATGTACACATAAATTATTTTATTGTAAGGCCCCCCATGAACAAAAGTACACAAAACTTGGCATGCATTCGGAGGGTGTCATAATGATCCTACACTTTTAATTTCGTGCAGTTTTGACCTTGTCAGCCAGAGATATTGTGATGAAAACACCTAATGTTTTGCTTTTTAATTTTTAACTAGGTGGCGCTATACATGAAATAAGTGGTAATGGGATGGGTTGACATGCCACCTTAAGACCAACATACATAAAAAAGGTGGACCTCCTAGGCCCTACGGTTCTCGAGATATTCACAGAAAACTGTCTCCGGCCACCTACAGGCCAGTTGGTGTATAGTAACATAAATGAATTTATTGTGTGGCCCCCCCATGAACGGAATTCCACAAAACTTGGCGTGCATACAAAGGGTGTCATAATGATCGTACACTTCCAATTTCGTGCAGTTTGGACTATGTTAGGTCACAGATACCTTCAATTACAACACCTCATTTTTACTTTTTTGTGTTTAACTAGGTGGCGCTATACATGAAATGAGTGGTTATGGAATGGGTTGACATGGCCCCTTGAGATCAACATACAAAAAAAAAATGGTCCTCCTAAACCCTACGGTTTTCGAGATATTCACAGAAACTGTGTCTGCCCTACCCTCCTTTCGGGGGGTCCAGTCCAGCGGGGCGGGGGCGGGGGCTACAGATCAAAACGAAAAACGATGGTTCCATGCTATCCATGTGGGGTTACATGCCCACCAAGTTTGCGGTACCCGGGCTTTCAGTGTCCGGGAATCATTGACGGAAATTTGGGCATGCGAAAAAAGAAAAAAAAAAAAAAAAAAAATCTGACTAATAAGAAGCAAAAAAGGCTTAATGACGAACGACCGTTTAGCCTACCTATCCTCGTGGTTGTGGAGGATGATCGTTAGCAGCTGTGAAGTCTTTAATTCTCAAGATAGCCTAATGGTGTAGCCTACTGTCTACAAAGACGTAGGGCTAAAATACTCCTATCTACAGTCATCCAAAAATGAATTGCCAGAGATAGGCTATGAAGGAAAAAGTGCAGCATTTTAAACATGGCAAGATTATTTTTACGAACAGTTTGTTCTAATCGAGAAATTCGGTGCTTGTGGACATCAATCACCTATCTTCTGTCCTTCTATTTCAAGTTATCATGAGTGTCATTTGATTATATAATCACAACAAATGCTAATAAATGAAAACAGAATAGGCTTATGTGCTATAGGCTAACGTTATAGGTCAGGCTAACTCCGCTTGTCAAAATAAACTGATTTGATCCTAATTGTTTAGCTTATCACACACAACAACTTAACACAGCAACCTCAAACACCACTGTTGAACCTAGGCTACTGCTTCAGTCATGTAAGAAATAAGCAGTTTATGAATTATCTTTACCCGTTTAATCAAGTCCACATGACCAAAATAACAACATATTTAAAGGCTGAGCTAGCATAACAGCCTAATATAGGCGATGCTGCAATGGATAACTAATAAAAAGTTTCATACAATTAATGAACTTTATCACTCACATTCTGAGTTTTTCTGGGTGGTTATATATCCATGCAGATCGTCTTCGAATAAGCCATCCGCTGTTATATGATATAATATGTTACAGGATTCATGACTAACGCCATTAAAGGTGCCATGTGTAATGTCCGCCAAAAAATCAATTCATACTCCACATTCCATAAAAGATGGGGCAGTATACCTCCAGAAAGTGTGTTGGTCTACCCTAGAGTAACAACCAACACACGTGTATTGCAGTTTGGCTGGCGGTTATGTTGCCCGCATACAGCCTCCCATGGCCGAAACTGGTATTATGACACCTGTCGGGCTGTGGCTAGTAATTTAGCATGCTAATTCAGGTTCTCTGCAGCACTATACCTTGTCATTTTTTCAATGACACCATCGCCCTTATTTCTTCTCATTCTTTTGATGCGTGTAGCTCATTTTTTGGATATTTTTACTTCAATTCTTACACATGGCACCTTTAATGTTACATGATGCTGACTGACTCTGACTATAACAGTAGGCTACTGTTTTAACGTCTGCTGAGTCTGCCTACCAAGACCTGTCTCTGTTCAGTTGAAGTTAAATGATCAAATATTGTTTGATTTTGTGTCAGCTTTCAGAAGGAAGACATGTTCCTTTCTGGTCAAATTTCACAGCTTCGAAGAAAGGCTATTGTCTTCGTGTAAACCGAGTTTTGAACAGAGAAAAAAAGTTAGGCTACCATTAGGCTACATGCAGGTTCTCCCATAACGTTATCGATACAGATCAATGCACCAAATCAGGGCGATTTTAGCGAAACAACGTTCCTGTGACAGGCTGTGACAGGCTATCAAATATTGAAGAAGATTTCATCACCTTTATTGATGCCTGAAATGTTGACATTGCTGAAATACAGAGATGTAGCCTACCAAGAGGCAGCTGCAGACAACGATGTTCAATGGGTTCAACTTGTCCCTTGCCTACCAGCTGGATGTAAACAAAGCTATAGAACCTAGAATACATCACATGAAAAACGTTAATATGACCGCCGCTTCGCTGCGCGGCGGTCACAATTAGCAGACCACCGAACGTTGGGAAGGCCCATTCAAGTGAATGGATCATTCTGCAGCATTTTGAAGAGCCGTGTAATAAGTAAGGGATAACGGCCGTAGAGGTGTCCTGTTATACGGAATTAAGGACGAGGGCGAGGGGCAAAGAACTCCCCGACGCGTAGCGGAGCCAAAAAACACCCTTTTGTTTATCATGTAACTTTTAGCCATGATAAGAACAGTCCTCGATGTTGGAAACTTATCGGTCATTTGGACGAGATTCAGAAGTTTACATTGTGCACTGTTGTGGACAACAAACTGTAAGTTAATTTTATTGTTCATTTAGTCTGTTAGTTTGAGTAGTTGAGGTTAATGTGCAATAACACAACCATTGGTGAAAGTTGCCACATGTTAGCGTGGGCTAACACTGCTAGTGGCAAGCCATAAACCGGCATTAACCCTACACTGCCAGGTGTTTAACTTATAGTCATAATAAGAACAGGCTACTTCAAGAAGTGGGAAGTCTCCTTGGTTATTCTGAGTAGAAGCTAGATTTAGAATTGTACATTGTGCTACTGTAGGGCTTTAGTTATTGTGGACTAAAAACTGTAAGTTAAGTTGCTATTAGGGGTTTGCACGGACGTCACGTTAGGCCGGAACCCAGCAGCATGGCCATGTTGGAGGCGTAGCTGCTAAATAACTGAATGAAGTAGCCTACAATGGAGTATTATGCACTTTGGATACCTTAAGTGATTATAGCCATATCTAAACAACAGAAAAGCTAATCAAAACGCGGACTTGGACCACAAGAAAAGGCTTGATATTTAGAGAAATTATGGTTTATTGGCAGTGCAGAAACAAAAGGAACATTTGAAGCGTTTTCATTATGCAGAGTCTAAGTAGGCAAAGTATACTGTGGCAACTGGTGACAAGGTTTTCAAATGCGGATTTTACTAAGGAAAATAGCATTACCTGTAAGGATATTACCCAGGATATTGTTACAGTTAACCTAGCTTCTGTAATCTTTAAACCAAGGTTAGGAGTCATGTTAAATAGGGGTGTGCCGCACAGACAGTCGCATAAAGCAGGGGTCCCCTTATGAACCATGGACCGGTTTGATTCCTATTTTTTTTTTCACGGATCGGCGGGGGGTTTGGGGGTTCCATGTTCCATATGTGTTGTGCATGCATTACTTGAAAAGAACTAGCTCCAGTTATGTATTCAGTGAAGGTAACGATCTCTTGTGAAAAACGTGAACTTGAAGAAGTGAAAATTGAACAATATGAACTATGAATATTGAACAACTTGAAGCTACATCTATAAGTGTGAACATGCTTAACAAAATATGGGAACAAAACATGGGAACTAAAGGTGCATTACGAATATAATCAGTGGGAGCCCTGCTTGTTTCCCTGCAACAAGAAGCTTCCATCTGGGGGTGATGGAAGACAGTGACACCCTCAGTGTGTTTGAAATGTCCAGTCGATTTATAATTTGTCTAGTTGCAGTCATTGCCGAAAACCCGGCCTCGCATACATACGTGGTGGGAAACGTTTTCAGCGCTTTTACGGCTATCTCGGGATATTCTGCTTTGGTTTTGATCCAAAAACCCGCCAGAGAGGTTTCCTTATACACTCTCTTAAGACCACCGTCATTTGCAATTTCGATCAACTGCTCTTCCTCCTGCGCTGACAAGTTAGGACTATTCGGGATATTGACAAATGGGTTGCGGACCCACTCATTGGTTTGCCGTGAATCTTTGAAGGATGGGAAGTAGGCTAATGCTCAAACTCATTTGAGAGCGCAACAAGGTGATCGCGCACCAGCTGCGAGAGAAAGGGCCTTGCCTCAGTCTCTCCCAAAACCCCCACTACTTTTTGGAACATATCAAATACACCCCGGTCCACTCGTCGTCCCTACAAATCAAGCTTGGCTTTAAATGCAGCGACTTTATCTGCCAGTTTAAAGACAGTTGTCATTCTCCCCTGGAGTGACAGGTTGAGGTCATTAAGCAACCCGAATATGTCACACAGGTAAGTTTTAGTTTTGACACCCAGTCCTCATCGCTAAAATGTGCAGCTAACGGTGACTTTTTTTCTGCTCTCGCGAACTCAAACACTTTGGCCAGTGACCTGCTAAAGATGCTTGTTTTTGTTGCTCATTCTAGCAGTTTAGCTAACCGTGTGACACTACCGTTCACCAAGAACTGATCAAGTGAAGTGAGCTGACCTGAGGCTGCGCAGCGCTGAAGGCAATATGTAAAAGTGTTGAAGGCGGGACAGACAGACGTAAGAAAATAGACCTTGCAAAATGCAAACATGCGTGCAATCAAATCAACTGCATATAGGCCTATGCCATGTAAAAACGTGACATTATTGCGAATTAAATTTAGTTTAGTTTGCATGCATTTTTTTTAAACTCATGTCGTAGGCTACGGCCCGGTTAGGAATGTCCTGCGGCCCGGTGGTTGGGGACCGCTGGCATAAAGCACAGAGTAGAAGTCACCATCACTGACTGTTAATTGGGCTACCAACCTTGCAGTCGCAATAAACAATGTATCCGAAACATTTTCCTGTTCCTATATTCTGTTCATGTAGGCTAATGTTTTTGTGAATGTAGACTGCACAATGCAAACAAATAAAAGACAAACTATGGTGCATTTCCATACTTATAGAAATGAACATTGCGAGACACTTATGTAACACCTTTTATGATCTCATTCAAGAAAGATTTTCTTTGACTTGTTAGTTTTTTTAACATTTATTTTATCTAATGACATAGCAAACATGATGAATTGAATCCACATATCCTTGCAATATGCAAAGCTATTTTCCACTAGCCTAAAACCGTGAGTTTGAAAGCTAATTGCGTTCACGTTCTCCTTAAAGTGACAGGCACACAATTAAACTTGCACACCACAAATGTGATGATATTGTGTAGACTAATAATTTAAATATTATTATGATGTATTCAAATGACCAAATATGTTTAGCTATTAGTAATTATGCAGATAATAAAATGCTATAAATAATTAACATACAGTATAAAGTTTATATGAATACCAAAATATGAAATAGAAACCTATGACAACCATCACTTTCTGTGTGTGTGTGTGTGGTTTGGGGGTGTGTGTGTTTGTGGAGGGTCAATCAAATTCTATGATTGCCACTGATGTGAATGATCACACAATATTCAATATTACTGATGCCGTCAAGGTGGTGGGGGCCCCCAAACCAAATCAAATTTTAAAAAATCGCAAAGGTATCGAAATCGAGATTCTTCACTTGGTATTGGTATTGAAACAATATTGTTGGTATCGTGACAGCAGGAGTTGGGGGTGTGTCCCCACCAAAGCTGAGACCAAACCTACGCCCTTGATTTTATTCTTAACCAGTCGTTGTCTTGGGGCCCCTGGCCAGCTCGGGGCCTGTCTAGCGACGAGCCTGTCGATCACGACAGTATTATGCCTTTGAGATTTCTGAGCGAAATCGCTGAAACGTCTAATTCGGGAGCCTCTTGTGATTCCCATGTGTTAAACAGTAGGCCTACATCACATCCCTGCAAAGTTTATTTAAAAAATATTTCCCAACCAGCAGTGCTCTGTATGACTGGATTATGGATCCATTTAATGCAGCATGTTGGTATTTCATTGAATATATTGTACAATGCTGTAAAATGGCCTATGCTTCCTAATATGTTGCTGGTAAACAGAAATATGTGTGTTATTTTGTATTTATTTATTTATTATTATATCTGCAGCACCCGCTGATTTTAACTCTGTTGAAGAGGATATATTTAGAACTTGTCATTATTTCAATAAATTTGACAATTTTAAGCTTGACATACCACTTTCTTAGAGCGATGAGGGACAGGTGGGGCTCGAGAATGCCCCCTTGATCAAAGTGGGGAATGAAAGAAAACGTTTGAGAACCACTGCTCTAAGGAGTGACTCAGAAAGTCACGCAGACAACTGTCTCACTCTCAAGACACTAACTTATAGCTTTCTCTCTCACAGGGTACTTAGCTACACAATAACATAATGGAAATTTGTTGTCTAGCTCATTGGTTCCTTATACCTTATATAGCTTAGGAAAGCTAACAGCTTTCTATAAGGATCTACCGTATTTTCCGGACTATAAGTCACACTTTTTTTCATAGTTTGGCTGGTCCTGCGACTTATAGTCAGGTGCGACTTATATATGAAAACAATAATTGAACATGTTTTTAAATGTTAATTTATATTAACTGACATGAACCCTACATGAAACATTACCGTCTACAGCCTCGAGAGAGCGCTCTCAAATGCACAAGTCCTGTGCACTTTCAGTCAGAGATTAGTGCTTGCTATGCCTGAAACACACGTGCATACTTAAATGCTCAAATTATGGCCGGGATTCTATTTATAGCCGGCCCTCAGATTCAGGACAAATAAAAGCCAGTATAATTTTGCTTCAATTTAACTCATAAAAGAGCTCTTCTTAATCATTTATATTGTTGGTTGGTTTAATATTGTTGCCAATGAAAAGTCATCATCCTACACCATGAGTCTCCAACACGTTGCTCTCCAGCTACCAGTCGCACGCAGCCCCTTTCTGAGCTAGAGGCTGAAGCAATAACCTACATTTAAACACAATTGTTGCTGCCAGGTAGCCTGGCTAGCGCCACCACTTCTCAATGAGACATGGTCTGGGAACCAAACGTTCATTTTCTCGTATTTGAAAAAAATGCCCAGATCCGTTTATTGGGTGCCACGGATGTCTATCAAATGCGTCTGTGCATAGCTCATCATCGTCTTGCTTTCCCCCCTGTTCTGTGATTGGTTCCCTATCTCAGGCGAAAATTTGCTCCATGGTCTCCAGGCTGCCTTAGCAGCGTGAATCAAATCGCGCGCAAGGCAGCATGGGAACACCCAGGCTAGCTGCCAGGCATCAGCCTACGAATTTTAAAAAAAAAGTAAATCATGCATAATTTAAAAAATAACTAAATGTAGGCTATCTTAGACCTCTTTGGCTATATGGAATAAGGTTTCCCTTGCAGCACAGCACACGTTCCATGAATGAATGAAAGCGGATGCCTTATCTCGCAATAAGCGGATGGAAATCCCGACACTCTTTCATACATGAAACTTAATGAACCATTTCCATTGATATAGGCCTATGCCGCTCCTATAACGAAAAGTATAGGCCTATGTCTCACAGTAAAACGCAAGAAATAAAGGCCTATAGCTGACTCGAATAGCCTACAAGCCATGGTCCAAATAAAGGTGCTGTGCTTTGCCCAGCCATACTTTGAGGATTTACGATAGTCTGTCCCCTAAACATTCCTCACCCGTTATCTAGGCATGAAAACATTTGAAAACAAAACTCACTGCCATGTAATATTTGATCGCTGTTTTGCTACTAATTATCTTTCACGTGAATATGCACAGAAAGTGAAAGTAGGCCTACTATGGTCCGTGTCTGTAGCTGTCTGTTCACGTCCGCAATCGATTATAACGTTCCTCAAATGGAGAACACATCCATGTTCTCTTGCGTTATATTATAGGCTGTCATGCTTCTGTGTTTGCAAAATTCCTGACGGTTCCTTATCGCTAAACGTTTGTTTTCCTTTCCTGTCCATAGCGGTTGATGTAGAAGCACCTATAGGCTATAATTTGACTTTAGCGGTGACAAATCCTGCTGAGAGAGAGCGAGCGAGATGGCTAGAGTTGCGGGACTTTTATTAGTATGCTCAATACGTAATAATTTATGCGCAATGCAATCCCGCGCTGAAATTTAGGCCCTGGTTTTAAATGCGCATCTTTTTTACTCTCGCTCCCTCGGAGGTGGTCAGTGAGCATTTGTTCTGTTGCTTGTGCCAAAATATCGTCCAAAATGCTTGATTGCATTGCACTCTCCACATTTTTAGCTAAATTTTCATGTACCACATCAGCATTTTTGTTCAGTGAATCTTTTGTAAATTGCTTTACAATTACAGTCGGGCCTATTGGCCTATCGCCTGGCTTGCTTCAGTCAAGTCTAAAACTGCATCTTTTTCTCTCCCGTGAGCATTTAATCTGCTGCCAGCTTGTGACTCCACATCGCCCAAAATGCTTGATTGCATTTTATTCTCCGCAATTTAAATACATTTTGGTGTACCACATGGCATTTTCTTTCAGTGAATCTTTTGCTTTGCAATTACCTTCCTGCCCTCCTCTTGTCTGCTTTCACTCCTTCGTCTTCATTAACATTAATCTTTTTGGCCTCAATAATCCAGTCTCTGTTTTTGGTTTTGGATTTTGTGAAATACTTTTCTAAATAAATGTGACTTATAGTCCGGTGCGACTTATATATGGTTTTTTCCCTGTTCATGACACATTTTTTGACTGATGCGACTTATACTCAGGAGCGACTTATAGTCCGGAAAATACGGTAGTTTGTTAACTACCACAGTCACGAGTTGGGTCGCGATAGTCATTTTTAAAAAGTGGGTCCCCAGAAAAAAAGTTTGAGAAACACTGGATTACAGTAACTTCCAACAAAATTACGTCTCTCTGCAACGATGCGCCATCTGGTGGACAAATGACTATGTAACGCCAATACTGGAAATGCTGCCAAATGATGATGAATATTTGGTTTTCCTTTAATCCTACTGAATTTGTAATTATGTATCGGCCGTTCTAGTTGCCGATACCAATAGTATGTGCGTGCCGGTGTGTGTGTGCGTGTGTATGTGTGTGCACCACCATGTACAGGCCAATGAGTGTACAGTCACTAAATGTACACATTTAGAATTTCATGGATGAAATTCTATGAAACTTGGCATACCCCCAGAGAATGTCAGGTTAATCATACACATAAAATTTGGTGCAGTTCTGAACATCTTAACTGAAGTGTCTTCATCCTCGGTGCCACGGTTCAGGTAGTTATTTAGGAAAAACTGAATTTTTGGGGTTTCGGGGGGCCCGGCGCGTAAAAGTCTGGGGGGGCTACATACCCACCAAATTTCATGTGCCCCGGTGTTTCGGTGTCCCGGGTATTGTTGACCAAAAATTCAGGAAGTAGATGACGGGGGGGGAAAAAAGAAAGAAAAACCTTGACAATCCCTATATGACCGCTTCGCTAGCGGCGGTCATAATAATACGTTATGGTTACTTAAAAAATAGGGTGGAAACTCGTTGCCTTAAATAAGTTAAGTAAACAAAACTTTTCTCTTCCAAGTTATGTTTACTTGATGTCTACAATTAATGCACTTAGAAGAAAGTTATCCTTACTTAAGACTTTAAAGTTCTGGGGCCGGTTCCCCGATAATGCTCACTCTTAGCTTGCTAAGAAGACTCAAAAGATATATCTTTCCAAAGTTGTTTATGTTCCTAAGTGTGTTCCCCGGCGTCCCTTAGGAAGCTTCTTTAACACGCTGCGCTCTACGCTCGCTCGACGTTACAAAGGCGCTGTCCCAAGTGAAGGTGCTGAATTAGTTGGCATCGATTGCTCAGGAATCGATTTTCCACTTCACGAGAAAGAAAGACAACACGTTCTATGCAAATGAAACATTCCTCAACTTATTCCAGTGACTTTTTTATTTTAACATAGTTTAAGTTATCAGTAAAATATAGACTATTAATTAAATTATCAAATTGTCAGTAATATGTTCACACGATAGGCTATGTTGTGATGGATAGACAAACCGGGTACCCCTCGCAAACCATCCACCCTCCTTATCCCGTTGTGCCACTTCTTGACATGGGGTTAACAACATCTAAAAATTATGTAATACACTTTTATATTAATCTTAAGGCACTTTACAATTGATTGGCAAGCAGCTGCAGTTACTTCTGTTAATGCAGTATTGATTGTCATTGGTTAATGTTTTCAATAAAAAGCAACCTTCTACAATGAACAGAGAGAGAGATTTAGATACAGAATATGGTGGGGAAGCAACGCAAAAAAAGGGCACCGAGCTTCTCGTCAGAGGAACTTGAAGTTTTGCTGGACGAGGTGAGCTTTCACAAGGTGACACTGTTTTCCAGCTTTCGGAATAACTTGTGCAACAGCACCAAAAAAGAGCTATGGAGCGACATAGCATGGAAGATGGCTGCGTCCAGATCAGGCACACCAAGGTCCTGGCAGGACGTAAGGAAAAAATGGCATGATTTTTCAAGCCAGGTTAAGGTGAGAGGTTCTGCTGTCCGTAGAGACCGGGCGAGGACAGGTGCGGGGACCAGTTCGGTGCAACCCTTGACAGCACTTGAGGAGAAGGCACTGGCGATCATGGGAGACACAGTCTCACATGGAATCCCTGGGGGGATTGACGTAAGACGAGGTGACGCTGAACAGGCCTCATGTTCCAGGTCATCGCCACCCCCCAATGTGCCATGCTCTCCAGACACCGAGCCACCTGCAGCACTCTCCTCACCTGGCAGCACCGAGCCGGAAGGTTGCACTACACCACCACCTCCCGCACGCACGTCTTCGCCAGGACATCGCTACACGTCATCCCGACGTTGCTACACAATCTCACCATGTCGGTGTAGTGAAGAGTTGGTGAACATTAAGAAGGAGAAGTTGGTCGTGTTGCAGGACATTCAACGCCAGTTGACCGAGGCAAATGAGCTCGCTCGCCAGTCTCTGGAGCTGAAGAGAGCCAAGCTGGAACTGGTCAAGCAGCAGCATGCCCTAGCAGAGGCGCAATTCAACAGGCCCTCAATCTCGGTACCGATCTTGCTGCCAGCTGAAGGTGAGCCAGTTGTTCTTGGTTTATAGATTTGAGAATGAGTCAACAACTGATTCTCTATTGCCATTGGAAACCTACCGTCAAATCTTGTTCTATCTATGAGATACCTTATTTATCTACAAGGAAATTAAGCAGTGTCAATCTAAGTGTACATTGAGATATAAAGGCTCGTTTGAAGGGGCTGCGTAAAGACATTAGTTTGTGATGGATATTATCTGTGTGTTTGATGACGCATAAGGCTATGCATGAGGCAAAGCAGCGAAAAGGGAATCCTCTGACAACCATGTGACTTGCGTTCAATGGCCAACAAATGAATGAAGATGTATCAGCAATGTGACGTGGTAATTTGGGCAAATGTCAACTTTTGACTCAGGAATTGTAACGTGTAGGCTCCTTCGCCAACCTTAAGTGAAGCATGTCAATGAATGGCGTTGCACAGAGCACTTATGGAATGGACACAATGGCATGATAGAGTAAAGGTTTAAAGGATTAGAATCACACACAGACCATTTAATGGATGGTTTGGAACTTCCGTTTATTTTTCAGAAAACTAAACATTCCATCATAATACCAATCAAAAGAAAAATCCATTCAATCATGAATGATGGCTAATGGTAGCTCAGCAAGGTAATCCAAAAAGAAAATGTAACTCAACCAAAAACATTTGCAATCAAAAGCTGCCTTGCCTCAGCCCCGGCAGTGTGCAGGGCAGCCCTCTGTGGAGGATAGAGGACCTCAACTTCTACCTCTCCATCTTCCTCCTCATCCGATTCCACCTCCTCCTCCTCCTCCGCCACCGCGCACAGCCATGTTATGGAGTATGGCCGTTGCCACCGTAACTGCACAACAGCTGTGAGGCTTCATGCGCAGTCCTCCTGCCGACTTGTGCAGGCACCGAAAAGCCAGCTTCCAGATGCCAATTGCACACTCGACAATGTTGCGCGTGCGAACGTGTGCAACATTGTAGGCCCTTTCAGCCCGAGTCTGTGGGTTGGTCAGCGGTGTGAATAGGTATGTTCTCAGAGGGTATCCACTATCCCCGAGGAACAGGCTCTGACCAAACCCCTCTCTTTCTGCTTGTTCACCCACGGCAGAATTGGCCCAGACAAAACTGTCGTGGGTGCTGCCTGGCCACCAGGTCGGAGATCACACCCCTATGGTCCACTATAACCTGCACGTTTATGGCCGCGTATCCCTTTCGCGATATATATACGCCTGGTCAATCACTGATGGATTGGCGATAGGAATGAATGTGCCATCCACCAGACCCAAGACTCTGGGGATGCCAGCAATGACATGACAGCCCTGGTGCACCACCTGGACCTCCTGACGTGTTGCCGGCAGACGGATGTAATCCCCGGCATGGCGCAGAAGGGCGTTGGTGACAGTGTGGACGCACCTCCACACTGAGGTCTTGCTTAGGCCGTGGCCCTCTCCCACAACCTCGATGAAACTACCTGTAGCAAAAAACCTTAGCGCTGCAAGTAGCTGGACTTCAGGGCTTAAAGCAAAATTCCTCCGCGTTAGCCTGGCAAGCGCAGGTCTGAGAAGGTCCAGCAGCTCCATAATCAGTTGTCTTGGGAGGCGAATTTTTTTTAATATAGCTACGTCAGGCAAAATGTCAAAAGGGCTGAAGTTTTGGCGAATAAAAAAATTGACATGAACTAAACGGCTCCGCGGCCGGCGCCGTCTTTGATTCAACACCAGGACACGTTGGTCGCTTACTGGACACCACCATGCTTACCCATTTATAGATCTTATTCATTTAGAGCCAAAGTGTTTGCTAGCTTTTAATTGTCAAAAGTGATTGCCAATTTGAACGCTTTAATGACATTACGAATCACCACCATATTAGTTCTGATACCAAATAAAGTAAACTTCATAAATATGCCTATATTCATTAAGTAACATATTTTATTATTAGTTTTAAAATTTCCATAACATAATATCGTTGAGCCACAACACTGTCAACATAGTCTACCATAGTTTGACTTGTACTGCGCTGCGCTGATTTCTAAAGACTGCACAGTGGCGGCGACTAGCGTCTTGAGCTCAAACAACGCTAAGAGAAGCTTACGAATGGTCCAGACCAACCTTACGAAAGTGTGACTTACAGAAGATATACTTAGCGTACGAACGTGTCGGGAATCGTGCCATAACGTTAAGAGAGAGATTAAGGAATAGGTTAAGAACTACTTATCGATAAGAACGTTTTGGGGAACCGGCCCCAGGTTACTTACTTCCAACTAGTAAAGTTTACTTCATGCCCTCGAGTAAAGCTTACTCGAAACAAAGTTGTTTACTACTGTTAAATGAGTTACCCTTACTTTGAGTTGTAAAGGGCACTTTATGTTGGATAGTAAAGTTTACTTGCAGAATATACACAAATAATTGGCACTATTAGATTAGATTAGATAACTTTATTGTCATTTTGCAGAGTACAAGTACAAAGACAACAAAATGCAGTTTGCGTCTAACAAGAAGTGCAAAAAAAGCAGAAAAGTGCAATGTGATATACAAAGACAGGTGGTGCATAGACAGGATAAGAAATATGCGGTGTGATGGGAATTATTTTTATGACATTTTCTTGCCCCAGACTAGATGGAGGCTTAGCTCCATTTACATTGAAAGTGTATTCTCTCTTTCTTTCAGATGTAGGTGTGAAATGTTCCCCACTGGCTGGGCACCATTTGCTCCTACCATCTGTCCACAAGCTCCTTTGTTCTGTCTTTGGGTAGACAAAGACCTTAGGGTTCACTTTAGCTGAATTATATGTTTGTGTTATTAACTGTAAATGTATTCATGTTGGTGGTTGGTGGCTGGTTCGGGTGCAGAGAGACCTGTAACGCCTCCTAGAGGGGAGTGGGGTGAACAGTCTGTGGTTGAGGTGAGAACAGTCTTTGATGATGCTGCGCGGCTTACGCAAGCATCACTTGCCCTGGATGGCCTTGATGGAGGGAAGTGAGGAACCGGTGATGCTTTTGGCCAGTTTTCACCACCCTCTGCAGTTTTTTTCGGTCGTATTCTGGTGTAACCTCCAAACAAGCACAACTTACATGTCCAGTTCATTGCTCTGCATTTTCAGTTTTCCAACTGCAAAAAGAAAAAGAGGGCAAAATTATTATCAATATGCATCTATTGGCCATGTTTAACTAAAACAGCTGATTATTTATTTTTTATTTTAAGTTTATCACATTAAATGTTAATTTAACTTATTTCTCCAGAGACCTAATTAATACTGTTAAGCTAAAAATATCATGATTTGGCAACTTTATTTTCTTTAATTTCTCTATTGCTTCAGGCCTAGTATCACAATAGAATTTAAAATTTCAATCATACGTTGGAATTATATGATGCCATTTTGCACCTCAACAACAGCACGTTCGTAGAATTGAAAGCGTTCAAATTCCACACACTGCAACCTAAGGCCTCTTGCTAAATCACAACGAAAGATTTTAGATAAAAGACCATGGATCATTTTCTCAGTCAGTAAGGTTATGAGTCCAATTATCCTAATTGTTTTATCAATACAGTAGGAATATCGACGTAAACCAGTGATCCCCAAACTTTTTCTTCCGAGGGCCAGCTTACTATGCCTGGCTGTAAGAGAGGGCCAGAGACTCGGAGTATATCAGTAACCATAAATAGCTTAGTGCTGTGAACAACAGCAGTCTACCTTAGTTGAATATTCCATTACATTTAATCTATAGGCTATTGCAATTTAATACCATTGTTAGCTGTGTTTATATTGCCATCATGCCATATCAGTGTAAAATGTAACTCAAATTAAATAATACTAATAAAAAGACTTTTGCATTCCCAAAAGTATTAGCAGGTAGTCCCAAAAGTATATTTCATTAAAAATGTGTGAACTCTGAAAATTTAAAGTTCTCAAACTATGAGAATTTTATGAAGTGCTGAAGTGGTCTGAAATAACCACCATTCTAACTTTCACTCACCTGAACTTGTGAACATTGTATGAACATTTGAACAAATAAAAATAATTATCCCAGAAAGTCCCAGAAATATGACTTGAATATAAGTTAGTTAGTTATTAATAATTAATAATTGATAAACTTTTAGAATACTTTGAGCACTGATGCAGTCAGCATAGGCCTCTTACATTGTTTGCAGGTAGGACTACATTTCATTCCGTTTTTGATGGCAAACGCAAAACAGCGGCAAAACAACCACCAGTGGACAAAAAGAGTATTACATGTGTACTGTTAAGACTCGCCATAGAGAATGATTGGGGGAAATTGCGGAGGTTATAGTTTGACGATGTCGTACTCCCGTGCGGGCCAGATGCTATACTACGGACATGTTTTGGGGGGCTACCCAAAATGAGGTGGCGGGCCGTAGTTTGGGGACCACTGACGTAAACCATACACAGTTTAATCTTTACACATTTTGAATCAACTTAGCATGCTAGCAAGCGCTTTCTCATGAGAAATGGCTAGAACTAAACTTCATTAAGACAGCTCATGAAGACAACTGCTATTGTCAAATGTATATAGCCTAGACCCCAGACGCCACCACTTCCTCATAACTTCGATAACAAAAAAATATCAAAGGGCTTAAATACCTAGAATATTTGTTTTCTTCTCTGCATGGTCTGAGGCAGTGTTAACTCGCATATCAGTTAGCTGCAAACTGTTAGCAGCTAGCGCATATCGGTCACTTAGCAAGTTGAACTTAACATTACCCCAGCTGTTAATGAAACCGAATGTACAGTTTTGCACAAATGCTGTTAGTTCAACCTATACTGTAAACATTTGACACATTAATACATACTGTAAACTTACCGGACAGAGCAAGTCACTGGTGAAGCTGCGTTACACTCCCATCCCAAAAGTCAGCCACACCGTAACACTGCCGACCGTTGGCTGTGGAATCCAGAATGCTCCCTCTGCTGACTGTGCGCATGTGCACTGCGTGAGTCCAGTTTACTCAGTTCTGAGTTGTGAAGCTTACTCGTGTATCTCAAGTTTTAGACCCCATTGATGCAAGTTCGGCACATTACTAATGTTACTCTAGTAAGAACACTAGGTCAGCCTATAGTAAGTAAAGTATAATACTTGTGTTACTGCAGTAAGATGTAGTGTTATTATGACCGCTGCTAGCGAAGTGGTCATATAGGGATTGTCTACGTTTTTTTATTTTTTTTCCGTCATCTACTTCCTGAATTTTGGTCAACGATACCCGGGACACCGAAACACCGGGGCACATGAAATTTGGTGGGTATGTAGCCCCCCTAGACTTTTACGGAAATTTTTTTTTGGTCCCCGGGGGCCAATCCCACCGCTGAGCCCCACGAAACCCAAAAAATGCAGTTTTTCCTAAATAACTACCTGAACCGTGGCACCGAGGATGAAGACATTTTTATGGTATGTTGGTCTCAAGGGCCCACATCAACCTAGCCCATAATAACTCATTTGTGATTTGCACCCCCCCCGGTAAAAATAAAAATGCAACATCATTCTGCTTTAATCGCCCCTCTCTTCAGTTAAGATGTTCAGAACTGCAGCAAATTTTATGTGTATGATTAACCTGACATTCTCTGGGGGTATGCCAAGTTTCATAGAAGTAGAATTTCATCCATGAGGGGGCCTTCAAAAAAATGAAGTTAAGTTGTGTACATTTAGTGACTGTACACTCATTGGCCTGTAGATGTTGGTGCACACACATGCACACGCACACACACACAGGCACGCACTATCGGTATCGGCAATTAGAACGGCCGATACAAAATTTACAAATTCAGTAGGATTAAAGGAAAACGAAATATTCATCATCATTTGGCTGCATTTCCAGTATTGGCGTTACGTAGTCGTTTGTCCACCAGATGGCGCATCGTTGCAGTGAGACGTAATTTTGTTGGAAGTTAATCTAAAGTGGGTTGGAAAGACACTTCCTACAAGGACACTGTAGTTTACCGCAGAGAACGTCTAATAAGGGTAGGATGATTTCCACATGAAATGTAATTCCCATTTCTTTTTGAAGCCGAAATAAGTCTGAGAATGTTTATCGGACATGCTTGGTTTTAACTGTACATTAATCTTATTCAAGTTCTATAGGCCTACTTACGACCTAGGTAAAATAATGTTAGGCCTACATTGGTTGAGTCATGGAGGCCAATTTGATTATTGACCAGTGTATTTGTAGAAACCATAAATGCGGTTACCAAGCACATTGATATCAGCGCTGTAATGTATCTTTTCTGACCATTATAGCCTACAGGAGCTAAGTGAGTTAGTCACAACGCGTTCACTAACGTGGTTTTCTAATGGAAAATATAGACCTAGCCTACCTGGAACATATATGAAGCATCCTAAACAGGCTGGGACATTTCTGCTTGCTAAATAGGTTTTTCTGCTGTTGATTCGCTCACAGTCCTTGGTGGCCCTGTCAGTGCTTTGTAAAATGTTGCATTACAGTAAGACCACAAAAAAGTCTCAAAAGCATCTGAGCTAACGCTCATTCCCAAACAATCCTCTATTTTCAAAGGTGTTTCAAGTAACGTTAAGGAAGAGCATGGCTCAAAGTAAAGTAACTAGGGCTGAGACGATGTAATTGACTAGACTACATAAATTCGTCAAAGTGAATCATTTGTGTCAACTCGTCACAATGTAGATTTATTAACGCACCAGTGATGATCTAGGCTACATCTCCATTTAAACCAAATGGCGCACTTTGAGAGATGTATCCAGGGCATGGCTGTAGCCTACCTGTTGCACGTGCTACAAAAATCATTCTGTGCGATGGATGATTTACTAATGTTACGTCTGATACAGTTTTGCCTATGGCTATACATGCATTGAGACTGAGACGCTTTGTTTGTTTGTTTGAAGTGCTTGTTTAGGGTGTGACTGTGAGAGGTGAATCGATGTGCTTTGATTCCAGCTTGGTAGTTGTAGTCTATGCGATTAAAAAGCATGTGTGTGTGGGAAGTATCCAAACAATGATAACACTTTCATTATGGCTGCTTCAGCTACTGCACAGTGGGTCCCATTTAGGTGTAAAAAAATAACACTTAATGAGTCACACTTTTCACTGACAAGTATAACTAAAACTTAAAGCACAAGTTTGATTTTTTAGACATTAAGCCTAGTTTTTTTGCAGATTGAATGAAATACAATGACTAAGATTGAAATGTTGACAAATGCTTCTGTTCCGAGTTTTTGGTTGTTGCTGGAGCACCCCCCCCCCCCGCGGCTGCAGAGGTGCCCACAAACAATCCTTCCTAAAACGCATTAAACATTAAACACTAAACACATGAAACTCACGAGTGGTCAGAGGTGTTCACTGATACGCTGGCAAAAAGTGTCAAATTATAATAATACATAATAATAATGTAATAATACATAATAGATTTTATTGGAGAGGTTTACATAACTTCTACACACAAAAATGGCACACTATATTTGAAATCATCCTGTGTGCCATATGTCATCTGCAAGTCAAATGTTTTATGGTACACAAGTTAATTTACACTGATAATCTTCAATTCCTCAACCTCTTTGAAACTGACATGAAATGAATGAAAATGTTCATCAAAACAACATGTCTGTAGCACAACACTGTCAACACTACTGCAAATAATCAACTTGGGGTAATATTCAGTGCCATAGCCTTTTGCCCATTTAACTTTTAAAACATAAACATCAACAGAAACATTTAAATACAATGCAATATTGTCACCCTCATTCGCATCACACAGAGCAACCATTTTTTTAATAGCTGTAGACGGCAATCCAAACTTGTAGGCCAAGTCATTTTGATGTTTGATTGCTAGAGTTTTAGTTACATTTGTAAAACTTTTCAGTTGTTTTTTGAAGTAATAATGCTTAGACTTGTAACGCATTGACCACATGTGAAGAACAGGCCCCAGAAGTCTTATACAACGTGGATAATGAATTAGAAAATGATGTTTGGACAAAAGCCTTTTAGAGGGAAATAAATCTTTAAATAGCCTGTGATGTTCAGCAATGACATGTTTTAAGCAAATGGTCAAACCTTCTGTTAAAATTGGTGAAAACGCAATGTTGACTATTCGCACAAGTAGTAAAAGAAGCTGCCAACACTTGTCGCCTCTTTGCAAAATATAAGGGACATATCTCCAAATATAAGGGACATATTTCTGACGAAACATCACGTCTGGATAGCATTAAGCCCAATTATAAATAATAATTGTTCTTACTTTCTTTGTAGCCATAATTGAATGACAGTATCCGATCTTGTAGTTCTCTGTGTGAAATGAATTCGGATTTCAAATATTCTAATACAAGTTTCATCTCGTATTGGGCAACTCCTTCCAATATATCAAGCATTTTGTCAACAGAAAAATTATCTGATACACTGAAGTACTTAAGCTCATCAAGTACACAAGAACGCTTAACACCATACACATGAGTTAGTGTTGGGGTTGCCTGTTTAGCTTCGCAATGGTGCAGGTGCATATCTTTTGATCGTAAAGTCACACTGGGGTCATCCTCATAAAAGACAGTTTAAATGAAACTTTCCCTTCTCAGTCAGGCAAAAGCGACAGCAGGAACGGGCAGAAAATGATTCAACATCCAAACAAGCAGTGCAAGCCAAGATTATCAGCCGTTACTTGGACTATAGTACCCCGTAAACGCCCATTGAAGCATTGAACTTCAATTCCCTCAGTCTCGAGTACTTTAAGGTCTGACACAAGTGGCTCTAATATTGCATTGAACCCATATGTTTTAATATCTTGGGTGTGGAAGAGTGTGCATATATGTTGTCCAGACATGAATTAAATTTAGACTGGAAATTTCTCAATGTAAAGCCTCCCATTTTATGACAACCTCTCTTGGATCCCAAGGGATTACATGGTTCAAAGTCATCATAGAACAACTGAATTTTCAATGCATGACTCTCACTTGAAAAAGTGAATGTGCCTTTATATATAACCCATCCTCCAAATCAACATACAAGCCATCTAAGGGAACTCCTGCCAGATTTGAGCATACTACGTCTTTGGATTTTTGAAAATGGACAGTAATGTCAGAATAGGAACATAAGAGAATTTGTCTATGACAAGCACTTGGTCGTTTTTTTTTTGTTCCTCCTATTATCAAACCTGACTCCAAGTACTTTCTCTACGGGAGTAACAATTTCTCTTTGAAATAGGATTTCTGTTTAGAGACTGTATTAAGGGAGGTGTAGGGATTTTCAATTTCACTAAATGCTTTTGTGATTCTAGTACGCATTTCTTTTTCTGGGGATAAACATTTTAAAGCTGTTTCTTTCACCTGACTTTGAATCTGTTCCACAAGTTCTTCTAATGACTATACTACTCCATCAACAGTATTTTGGCCTACTCCTGCTGACAGCAGTTGAGCTACAATAGCTCCACAAGCATCTTTGGTGTTTTTATTGGTCACTGAAAATTCTGCACTTTGGACTGAGGAGGTAGCCACATCGCTAAAACACAAATCACCATAGGACATTGGGACATTACTGGCCGCAGAGGTCTGTCCCTCAGTGTTACTTTGAACTGGACTTTGTCCACTGTGAACTCAATTCAAATGTTTTCTAAACCCTAAAAACGACCCAAACTCAAGAGAACAACCATTCTGGTCACATTTAAAGGTGAGAGTTTTCCCAGGCAATAAACCATGAACACACTTCAGGTGTCTAACAAGAAGATTCACCCCACCAAAACATTCACTACATAGAATACACAACATATTAGAGATAACCTGGCTTATAGATTAGTAGAACTCAACAGCTAATCTTACTCTGAGTTCAGCAACCCGAGGAGTCTCTAACCTTTCCTATGTCTATTTCAATAATTGTGGTCTGAATGAAAGTGTATATTTTGTACAGCGTGTTGTTGTAGGATGTGCCAAATACAAAGTGAGCTTGAAAAGTTCATCAAATGCTCCAACAGCACTCATAGCCTGACACGCAATGGCTTGCTTGTCCAGTATGATGTAGTTGGCATGGATGCGACTTTTCTTGGTAACGGTGGCAAGAAGATAGGCCTGTCTTCTCTCTTTAAAAGAATCAAGGTGTTGTTTGCTGGTTCCTGTCTGTCGATGACACAGAAACAAAAGACATTTGTTCAATTTCAGGTCAATCTGTTTTTTTTTAATTGATTAATGAGCAAGCCAACAGCCTGAAAAGCACAGCACTGCTCATCACTGAGCCTCACAATCTGTCAAATAAATAATCATAAAAACATAAAAATCTAATGTAACACACTATTTTACATGGTAAAATACCTGACTCCCACCAACTTCTGACCACAGCTGTTTCCAAATAAAAGCTTATTTTGCATTTTATGTTAATGTTTTGGATTTTCATGCTCGGAATTACTTTTTCTAGTATAAGACACTATTATTTTTCATTTGTTTGAAAATAGTTAAAGGCCCTGACGGTTCGCCACTGTTGTGTGTCTGCCCTAATTCTAAAGCATGGCCACCGCTACAAAATGAAGAGGAAACACTGGGAAGAAAGTTAATGTTTTAAATAGACTACATCAATACAATATGTAATATGTGAGGTGAAAATTGATGGGCCATAATAACCTCTGACTAGTTTTGCCTATTGTTAAATTGCAATGTGAGCGGCAGCCAGCGGGGGAGGATACGTCGGCAGGATTATTTAAAAAGCATCCGCAACTACATTGTGCGTCTGCCCTGATTCTGATACCATGGCGACATTAATTTTGCCGTGGCGGGCCGCCATGCTAAAATCAACGTAGAGGAAACACTGAAGTTCAATGTTAAGATTCTCGCGAACCATTTATCACAACTTATATCATTGGAAAGCTTAGATTCAGCTTGTTCATGTGATATCTGTGTGACGAGTACCCCGCAAGCAATTTAGTTGAACCTGGACTTGAGATTTTACTGGGGCACAGCAAAAATGGTATTTGTTATCGTCAACATTTTTAATCGTGGTTTACCGTTACACCGGTAACCGTTACATCCCTAGAATAGACACACTGGTCTAGACAGCATTTTCTGATTATCCTATCATAGCCTCCATTTTAGTTCTTTGATGCATCTCATTCATTTGACACGTAGCATTATGGGAATCAATGGAATATTCTATAATCTACACATGAAGCCCTGACTACTCCACTGCCTTTGTGCTCTCTCGATTTCCCTGGCCTGCTGTCTCTGTCATGTTACCTGGTGGACTTAGAAGAAAATGCATCCTCTCATATCTTGTTTGGAGGTAATTTGGCGCCTGATGGCCACTGTTATGTTTACTGTAGTTTATTTTTTATCAGTGTTGTGCGTGAACGAGTTCAAAAGAACGCATTCATTGAACACGCTCATTTTTTCGTGAACGTTGAACTGAACGCAACACATTTTTTAATAAAGAACTTGAACGTGAATTAGTTCACATTATGTGTCATGAACGGCAGACATCACTGTAAATGAACGTTGGAATTTGTTTTCCATTGAAAACTGAGTGACATCTGTTTTCTTTTGAAAAGCATAGCGAGAGAAAGTTCCTCTCTCCTGTATTCTCGCTGGTGCCGCTTTTAAATCATGGATCACCAGACAGAAATGGTTTTGACATTGTGTGCGCAATGCATTGCGGGCAACGTAGTGTCCGGCTGAGAATAGTTGAATAGCATACTGGCTTCCGCACAACGTTACCCGTGATGAATAGAGCTCCACAGTCCCGCCCACAGCCAAAATGCGGTTAGGTACCGGATGTAAGATTCCCATTCATTTGTCCCATTGACGTTTGGAAAAATCTGTATCTAAAGAGTTTTATAGCATGTCTTAGGCTAACCAGCTACGGCATAACTCATAAGCATACAACATATCATTTCGAGTGAAAAAACGAGGAGAAAATCCAAAAAAACAAGGTACAAGACTGTGTACATATTTTCATTTCCGAGCGAAGGAACTACTCATCCCATAAACCACCGCGCCTCACTGAATAATATAGGCAAAATCGGCGCGATATTTTCGCTATTTCCAACCGGCGACAGCACGCGAACCCTTTCCTCCAAACAGTGATTTTTATATAGTGAATGTGCAGTTAATAGCAGTTATTTCATGAGTAATCGTGTAAATAATAGTGTTTTGATATTGAATTTTATATTTATCATCGTGTATTTTTATATCGTATTATTATTGTGTGGACGCGGTTAACGTTAACGGCAGTGCTTCGTAATGTTACCTGACTCATCCTATGCTGTCATCACTGCTCAGTCGGGCTGATGCATGGACTGGTGCATGGTCGGCTCTTGGACCACCATATTCAGTTTATTAATTTGCCGTGAATTATTACACAAAATGTTCATTAAATGCACAAAGTATTCCTAGGTTAATGATTGATATGAATCATACAGTATGAAGGCTACAGTAGCCTAGCTAATGTTAACTAGCACTGCTAGCAGCATTAACGTTACCAACCTCCCTGCTTAACACCACAACTTTGTAGGTCTTGTCCCTCATGCTGGCCCATACAAAACCCACAAACTGACTCTCGGACACACAACAGTCAATAATGTGACCCGATTTAAAGTGGCTTTCACCCCTTTGGATACTCACTAAAACATAATATATTTCATACCTGTGTTGCAGCATGTAGGCTAATGTTAGCTGCATTATGTAATGGCATACAATGTCGGAAATGCTAAAGGTTAGCCTGTCGGCTACCTGGAAAGTTTGAGTGTTTAAACTAACATTTACAGTGGTCTATTTGATAGTGTACTGGCCCTGACTAAGTTCGTGTGATGTATAAACCCCAATCCTTGTTGATACAAGTATTCGTCAAGAAAGTTTTTAATCACATTAAGATTTTCGCCATAGGCAGTAAAAGACTCCGCCATCTTTGTCAATATTTTTCGCTGTGAAAGTTTCAAACTATGACCATAACTTCCTTTCCACCAATCAGGCTACGTTATACAGTGACGATGAAAAGAGAAGACGCAGAAGTGGCGTCTCGTCTTCATTTTTTAATTCGCGTTTAGACGAGCATTCTCTGGGGAAATCTTTGTTTATATGAAGACGCAAGAGTATGTGATATTCGATTGGATATGCATTCCAGACCGCTGGGTGGTGGTGTGATAGAACCCCGCACGCCACGTGCAGACATTCTAATTTGACAGTTTAGCCAGAGAGGTAATCAAGGATCTTTGGTTTAGCCGTTTAGACGGAGACGCAACCCGGGTCGTCTTCAAAACTCTACACTCTGGAAGGAGTCTTCAGATTTTTGCGTCTTCAAGCCCCGATGGCGGGGTCGCCGTGTAAACGAAAGGCACTTATGAAAAAAGATTTTGTCGTCTTCCTTCGCAATCGTTCTCGTATAAATGGCCCCTCAGAGGCATCACTGTGGGATTGTTCAGGATTGTGGGTAATGAAGTACTTATCCAAGAGATCGCGAATAAAAGGCATTTATCTCAAAACAAGGTTAGTGCCCCATGAACTCTTGGTGTCTATAGGAGCATATACAATCGCTTAGTACAGCCGTAGCTGGTTTTAAGTCTACCACGTGCAGTTAAGTTTTTATGGCTCATACCGCAATTGTCAATGGAGAAATTGCATTGAATTTTTACATCCGGCATCGGCTGTGGGCGGGACTGTGCAGCTCTATTGCAGCAGAGCAGGGTAGGCATAGCAACGCCGCGTATCAGGCAACGACGAGAGCGCGGAGGGCTGGAGGAGCGAGAGAGAGAGAGACAGACCAATGACGAGAGTGAGAGAAAGCGCAGCAATTTTAAAAAAAAAATGGCTAGTGGAAGTGATGGCACGGAGACTGGTCTACCTTGTCTGTACTGCTGCAAGTTTCATCACCTGGTAAGAAACCGACAATTGCAGTGTCATGAGCAAATGTCTACAATGAGCAGCTTCAAAGAACGTATAGTGATTTCTAGCTCGTAGTGTGAAAAAAGTATTTATTTGAATATCTCACGAAAAAAGTAAAATGAACTGAACTTTGAACTAGTTCAGAATTAAAATTGTGAACTTTGAACATGAACTGTTCACTTTGTATGTATGAACTGAATTTGAACTAGTTCAGAAAAGCTGTGAACTGGCACAACACTGTTTTTTATCTTATATGTTTAGACAGACACGTGGTGGTTGTGGTTTCAAATATGAGCCCTTCGTCTCATTGTCCTTGGAAGTTTAAAACTAGGTAAAAAGACAAATACTCCAGCTCTCTTCAAATCACTGTTTACACATACAAATGGGCATGTACTGTATCTCATCTCCTACTTCCTGATGACAGGAGTTGCCTTAAAAAAATAAGTAAATTTAGGCTCTACTTGGACCAGAGTGAAGTTTGTTTACAGTGGACCTTGGTCTGTCTCCTCCCTTCACGCCACAGTAATGAAGTCTTTTGCATGTGACTAAAACTAATGAATGGGTGGGTGTTTACGTTGTTCTACTAGTGCTACTATTACTACATATACCTGAATATTTAGCTAAATTTAGGTATTTTTCATTTATCAGTGTATCTGAACATCAACTTCAATCTACAACCTAGGGTCTATTTTTGGAACTCTCCTCCCTTACTGTCTATTGGTCCCAAGGTTTTGGTCCCAATGTTTATATTTGTTATCATCCAAAAATAGGCCCTAGGTTGCCCCGTAATTAAATAATTAAACCGTAAACTGTTATTTTACAAGAGATTAAACATTTTATTGACGATCAGATGTTATTGAAGGGTCAACTGGATACTTAATTCCATGATGCATCCATGATCCATTATTCACCTTTTAACAGTACATTCTCTGTAACTTTTACATACAGGAATCCATGATGCGCCTCATGCTCTGGAACCTCATGTTGCTCATTCCCATCTCCCTGAAGCTTCTGTACTCGCCAGGCCTCATGTACATCATTCTGCCTCTGAAGTGGGGCTGCTCATACATGAGCCAGTGGCCATCCATAACATGGCAGGACTGGCAGTCAGACATATGGTAGCGGTCCATGATGGAGTCACAGTCATCCATCAGCTCCATCATCTGACCACCGTAGTTCTCCCTCTCATAGATCCTCATTCTGAATTGTCCTCTGTGCTGTATAGGACAGACATGAAGTATATGAGGCATTGGCTTTCTAATAATACAGAACAAAACAACAGTAAACCAATATTGATAGCACATGACTAACTACTAACTATTATTTACCATGGGGATCATGCGGCAAGATCTGATGCAATCGTTCATGCCCATCATGCGCATGTAGTCAGAGTACTCGCCCCTCCTCATGAAATACTGGTTACCCATAAAGTTAGGACGGTCGTAGACCATGAAGCAGCCGCTCTCCACCCTGCAGGAGTGGCAGCGGCTGAGGACGGAGCTCATGTCAGCACAGTCGCTCATGCACTCATAGGAGCGACCCTGGAAGTTCCTTTCCTCGTAAAAGATGATCTGAAACAACATTTAGTATCCTGGTTATTTCTCAACATTTAGATGAATGCATGCAATGGGTAAAGCCATGTATTAAGTTAGATGAATTTTTACAGCCCTTTCATTATGTATTAGTATAAGAATCATTTATTATTCCGTATCAATATATGTATATTTTGTATATATAATAATTTTTCAAAACTCGCTTTTCAAAAATACATATATACAAACGTTTTTCTTTTTATCAAAAATATACTAAAAAGATTAATATATTGTAGAATATATTCCAGAGGTGTGCTTACCTTGCCCATCATGGTGGTTCTGGTGTATCTGTCTCAGGAATGCACAATTCTGACACTGACTTCCTGCTGTTTTTATACTTGACCTCGTTGCCAAAGAAAATGTTGATCCATTGTGTGAAACCCTGACTGAGCAACATGGCATAAGCCCACCCTGGTCTGCTCACCACAAAAAGTGGCATCTAAAGGGTTATTATTTGCCATTATGTGCATTTGTGAAGTGAGGCCCATGACTACATTGTTCCTCGTCAATAGTAGAGGAGAAAATTCTTGTCTCTCTATACCTTTTTCCCACAAAGTACGCTACAAAACAGACATGAAACACATCACTACCTACATTACAGAGAAAATAAAGTGTCTTCAGATTAGTATTTTACCTTGAATGTAAATACCTTCAGCCATATGGAGTCCAGCTGTTATGCACGCAGTGACACTTACTGTAAGTTAACATGGTATTTATGAAACCAGCAGTTCGTGTAATCAGCGCCTTTCTCCGGTGGAGGTGGCTTTTGAAATAGTACAAAAACGCAAAAACTGGTGCTCTAAATAGCGAATCTGTTGTCTTTGAAAGTTTTTCTTATTATTGCATTTAACCGCAATTTGGATTAACATTTTTTACGCTATCTTTTTACAAGTTTTCGACTAAAACTAAGCCCTGATGAAGACCTCTGCGCTAGGTCGAAACATGTTGGAGTTTTAATGAAGTAGCCAGTTCCAATAAAGGCTTTTAAAATGTATCCGCTGTCACCGTATTTGGAGTGCCTGGATAAATATCTTTCTTGAGGGAAATGTTATTTAGAAATACAAATTAATGTTGTTAATGGTGTGTAAATAAATATGTGTTTGCTGTCAGCAGAACTCCCACACCCCCAATAACTTTGTAGAAGAAAGCACATTACAGGGTGTTCTCAATGCAAATTAAAATGGACTAGTGCAGTGCCTGTAGGAAGTATGTATTCCTATAGTGGGAGCTGAAGAAGATTTTTCAGTTATGACCATTGTCGTGACCCATGTCTCCTCCCCATAAAGACGTGTCTTAATTGTATATACACATAGTAACATACAAAATACAAATATAGTTGGACTGTAAAGTACCAGAAAGATGGTACATAAAGAAAGACATAATTAAAATCAAAACAGTTGAGTTTTTAATTGAGGGGTGAGGTGGATTTCCAGAGAACTATGTCAAAATGTTTGTTGCGTGTGCGTGATTTACTGAGTAAGCACTTCAGTAAAAACAACATTGCTCAGAAAGTGGCGCTTTTTCTTTGTTTCTTCGTCTAGAGCAAGTATGCGAAGTCTATTTGATCTGCCAACTGCTGGCAGCAACGTAGAATTGTCCATGGCTGAAGAAATCTCTTGTGCAGACACCAAACACCAACGCTCTGTAAAGATTGACCCTGTGACTTATTCACGGTCATGGCAAAGCAGGGTCTCACTGGAAATTGTTTACGTGTCAAGGTGAATGGAAAGATGTTGTTAGATGGTATGAGAGTGATTTGTGGAATTAAGAGAGTCCGTCCGGCATTGACACCAATTACAGATTTTGCAACTAAGAGGTGTGGCAATATTTGTTCGATGATGTATCTTGAGCCATTGCAATGTCCATTTTATTGGTCAAAGTTTCTCAGTAGCATGATAACCATTCCAACTTTTAAAGTGATGCATTGAGGAGGCATTCCGGAAGGGCAGAGTGTGTTTAAAAATTCAGTTGGGTACATATGGTGACCCTCAGAATCTGCTGTGTCTACGCTGTTGCAAACGTGTTCTTCTCCAGGAAAGATCTTGGTCATGTACTCATTGACTGTGTCGACTTCAGAGTTAGTTGGGCATAATATGACACGTTCACATAGCCCCCGTGTGGCACAACTGTAAGTATTTGCCTCCAATCGCCACTGAAGACCATTGTGATGCCGCCAAATGGGTTGTCTGATCCTCGGAGCCACTGAAATGTACGGTCTTCTGCTTCTAATGCACGGCGATCCATCATTGACACTTCATCCACAACCATGAGGTGTGTCATCCTGATGAGTGTTGCAGTGCTGTCATGTTCACTCACAGTGCAAGTGGATTCATCAGTGAGAATGAGAGGACATCTTGTTCTACTGTGAAAGGTGGAGCCTTTTGGCAGTAGGGTTGTTGCGATGCCACTAGCGGCTGTTGCAAGAGCCACTTTGCCTGCTGCACAGACTTTGTTAAGGATGTGGCACAATACGAAGGTTTTTCCTGTCCCGCCACTTGCATCAAGTGCTATCATCTTTCCAAGTCCCTGTTCCACGCTGTCCATCACTGCTTTGATAACAGTTTGCTGCTCGTGATTAAGTGTGTTTTCTGTTTGATTAATATGAGCTTGAAGTTCTTCCATGTCATGCTCTGTCTCGTGCTGGATGATGCGGGGAGTTTGATTATGGTCATGAAGTGGATCAGGTTCAGGGAGTCCAAAGTTTCCACTCAGTGTGAAGCCATGTCTTTCAACGTGGTCCTTGAGGTCGAGTAGCACTTGATTCAGAATGTTTTCATTTGGCTCAATCACTGCAGCCCTGTGCATGAAGTCTTCACTTATAACACGTTTGTGCCTTTCACAGAAAGTAGTGCTGGCCCAAATGTGACATTTGCTGCTTCCTCCATAACAGAATCCACTTCCTGGTCATTGTCAACGATGCCATGTGCAATGCAGGCAGCCAGATAGGTGTCCATGACCACATCTCCAACTTTTCGGAGGTTGACTTATTCTTACAGACACAAATTCTGGAAACATATGAGAGACACTACAGGAGGTAATAGCCTTGCAGTTTTTTGTTGTTATGACCAAGGACATGGGTTAACGTTAGCTTCTTGTTCATGGCCTAGCATAATAATGCCAACTTAGACCACCTAGCTAGCCAATCAACACACCACCGACTTTCTTGCTGATTAACTTAACCTACGTTAACAAAATACTATCGTCATATAAGTTAACAACACTGGTGTTTCGTTTGCAGACGATCAACATTAGCCAAGTGTGTATGGTGCAGTAATGTTAAAAGTTAAGTTAACGTTAACGTAGCAACTTACTGAAGTCTGTTGTATCCAGTTCACCTTCATCGTCGTGTTGAGAAGGGGAGCAATCTGATCCAAACAACATTCAGATCGTTTCAACCACTACGCCTCCTCCGTCTCTGAGGTCGTGCTGTCAGATTTTTGTCTTTAATTATTTCCCCAAACGAGCCATAAGGAAAAAAATCCTCTGCCTTGCCGTGATAACTGTAATGTGTGTCAGGCGACCTTTACCATTTATGGCACTGTGGTCACAGTGATACAATGTAACGGCTACCATCTATTAATAAGTATCGAAAGTGATATGGGTTCATGGTTTACAGAGATTGGTTTACAGAAAGGCTATAATTTTGGTCCGTTTGGGGCCATTTAACATTGTGATTTGTTTACATCTTGTCAGAATCCATCATGGCGAACAATGAGTATAAATTAATCTTTTCTTAATCTTTGTTTAAACTGGATTAACTAATCCAGGGTTAAAATTAAGATGTGCAACGAGTCTCTGGTTAATTTAAACCCCTATTTAAACCTAGATTTACTAAACCTAGTTTAGGCCTAAACTAGGATTCATTTAAACCACGTTGGTGCAACCCGCCCTTAGTCTTTTTTTCGCAATTGAAATGTGTTTTGTGTGTATGTGAAGTGTTGAAATACATCTGGGTACACAATGTGCCGCATGTGTGGATGTAGAGACACCTGCCACATCGCGTTAGCGTAGTGGCAGGTGGCCCTGCGTCCAGTAAGTTCTGGGCAGTGCCTTCATCATTGAACATGATGACCTGTTCATCCTGTAGGTGCATTGCCAGCATCCTTACTGGTGGTTGTTTTCGTTGGATGGGAAATTCGTATATTCGCCAGTAGGCCTCAGATGCAGTGATGTACCATCCCAACTCATATAGCGTGTCACCTCATCGCGTCGAAGTTCTTCACAGTCTCGTCAGGAACATCCAACCTTACCAGACATTGATCTGGACCTTTCTCCAAGTATTTGTACAGATACTTGACACTGGAGACAGCGCAGACAATTTCAAGGTTAATATGTGCATTGTATCGGAGCAAGATGTATGGATTGTACGGTACAACCCACGCATTATTGACAGGCACCTTAATGCCCCCTCTGATTGTCTTAAAGATGGGTGAGCCAGGTACTCCTTCAGCTTGTCTTCTGTACAGTGGGTAAGAGTTGTCTGAGAAGCTTGTGGTATTTCTCAATTGAGGCCTTGAAACAAAGAACCATATTTTCAAATTTTGAATAATATATTTTTTTTTATTTGGACAGTGAACATTATATTATATACTTTTATTTGACTTGAAGATAGATAACAAAAGCTTCCCAATTCTAATGAGAAGATTTTTCAGTGTTAAAGTAATTTACATTTAATGTGGGATACCAATATAAGTCCAATTCATCATATCACTTTAAACCACTGGAAATCTGATTCCTTTATCTTAGTTTTAATATAGTAACAGAACCTTAAAGAAAATATTAAGCATTTCTTTCTGTCAATTTTTTTTTTTTTGCTAACGTAAATCACAGAACTACAGACAATATAGTACGAACAATCAACAATACATACAATCAAAAAATAAACAACAGTAAACAATATTTATTGACAATACAGTACAAACAATAAACATATTTATATAACATTAATTTATGATTAATTTTACACAATAGACACAATATACACATACACAGTTAAAAAGTTCAGTAGTTTGAAGGGTTAAATTGTTTAACAGTGAAATATTGTAGTGAGGACTTTTATTTTGAAACAGTTTTTGGCAGAGGAAGCAGTTGAACAGGATGTGTAGTCTTAATAGGGCCAGTTTGTATGCTTAAAGCCTGAGACTGGCAGTTGATCCAGGTGGCCTGAACACCTGCCATGGGATTCTAATTGACTTAACGGCCGTATTATGATGTCATAATCGGCAATGTTAAGCTCTATGGGGATTTTAAAAAAATTTTTTCTTTAATAGTTTAAAAGTATAAAAGTTGAAAAGTTGAAAAAGACATAGCAGCTTGGTCCGTTTGAAGACCCTACGTTACAAAAGTTTGAGCGAAGTTTCTAAAAGTTAAACTGTTCAAGAGAAATTGCGTCACGGAAAAAGTGGTAAGCGGAATAATAATAATAAGTTGTTGATGTTGTTGCCTTGGAAGAACAGTACAGTGCATTTTCATGCACTGTAATTAAATTCCAGACCTTATATCTTAGCCTGCTATATAAGGTGACCTTTTTTCCGCCCTTTTACGTGTCACTTAATATTAATTTCTGTTCAAAATCAAGACGGGAGATTCTTTAGAAAACGCAATTGCACCCACCCCATAACTGTATCTAAATTATCGCTATATAAAATAAACAATAGACAATCAATTACAATAAAAGCTGTAAACAGTGTTTTTGAGACTGCATGTAGCCTACAAAAGCGCATGGAGCTCCTGTGAAATTTTGATTTTGCAACGAGAAACTGTAACAATGCTAGTCTAACATTACTTGTTTGAGTTTTCTACCCCGCGTTTCCTCTGGTAGTCACTGATCTGAGCTAATGAGCGAATTACTTAGCCAAGCCTAGCCTATCGTCGTGGGAGAATAAAAAAAGTTTTTTAACATCTCCATTGTAATGGTGGGCATTCTAAGTTAACCGTAGCATTAGGCCTATCTATTTAGTAACCCCATGGTAATGTGAGTGATCATAATAAAATATAAAACGTGTGTAAGTCCTTCGATAAATAACCAGGCTATGAACTCATAAACATGAACAGCATTTTGTCATCGTTTGTCATTCACTGTGCTGTGAACAGCATTAAGATGCTAGGCTAAAGAGCTTGAGATTCAGACAGGTGAGCACCTGAGAATGGTGTGCATCGTGTCAGAAAATAGCAATTTGATCAGTGATCATGCATCATCAGCGCAAGCTTGGTTTGAAACTTTCTGGGGATGGGGATTTTTACGATCCTTCATCACTGGGCTAGCCATCACTGGGCTAGTGTGCCCTGCTGTGTTAATATGACCGTGCTGATGCTAACAGCTGCAGCTCCCTCAAATCTAGGTTCTCTCATGCATATTAGGCTAGCTTTTGCCAATGAAAATGAATGCAAAATAAAAACAGTCCTGCTCCCAACTGAAGAAACGTTTACGTTACCAACAATGTGAACAACAAACTCAGTTTCACTGCTGCAAGTACAAAGTTGGCTGTAAATATGCTTCGCCATATTTAACGAACCAGCTAGCTTTGTGATAACAAAATCTTACCTTTTATGTGTTTAGTCCACTGAAAGTTATCCACATAACGATTAAATCCACAGTCATGGAGGAATTGTTTTGGGGAAGCAGTTACACTTTATCCCACTTTTGCTGCCTTTTTAAAATTAAACCACTTAAATCCATAGCCTAGATGAGCATTGTGCATAGCGTTACAACTATGTTGACATGATGGTAGCAGCTAAAGCTAAATTCCCAAGACACATCCGTCATAAAAGTTGTAGGCTACAAGCGCCAAAAAACTTAATGACAGCTCGTTCGTGGTGTTGCCTAGTGCTGCCTAATTGAAATGGTATAGGCAAGGTTTATCTTATATTAGGTTATTATGTGTGGCACATTTATTGGGCTTTAGCCTCTTTTAATTTATTTGATAAGGAACTGATGAAAACTGAGCAGCAGAAAAGCTGTCAAAGTCGATACATAAATAGTTTATTATTATAATAAGGTTATTAATACTATTACTTTACTACTATTACTATTGTTACTGTTATTATTATTATTCGGATGAGCCAATAATGTAAATCTGAGTCTGAAATGTTGGCTACAAACAGTCTGTAACTGCACTGCTGCGCTTTCGGGAACTATTTGAAGCTTTCAATTGGCCGCCATTGTTGAAAAAAAAAAAAAGGAACATTAGCGTCAATGGAGTTGTCGCAACTCTACCTTTATATGGCTCTAGTTTCAACAACCCTGATTTAGTTATTTTAGTCCATGAGATAAGGGAAATGCTGATACTTGAAACAGGTTGTGTGTATGATGTCTAATGCTACTGCTCGTCTACAGATCTACTCATGATAGATAACGTAGCCGGCTGATTCGACTGACTCATAATGCACGTAATTGGCCCAGCTTATCCGAGTCCGACTGACCCGGGGAGGCTAGCCTACTCAAGCAGCTCCAAGCAGAGCTTGCAATGTTTCGGACTGTCTTCGTGACCTAATTGCATTTTAAAATAGGCTATGCGTGCAGAACATATGTTACTTCAGAAGTGAAAGCATGGCTTTTGTTGTGGATTTGCTTTTCACCTTGACGAGGAGTTACTCGCTCGTCTGATCCACTCATGACAACGTAGCCGGCTGATTCGGCTGACTCGCACTCATAACAACATAACGTAACCGGCCCGCCCGGCTGATCCGACTGACCTGGGTAGATATACTCAAGCAGCTCATGAGCGTGTAGTTCGGACTGTCTGTACGACCTAATTGCATTTTAATATGCTACATCTATACACCAAATCTAATTATGTCTAGGCTACATGCAGAACATTTAATGTTATTTCAGAAGTGAAAGAATGGCTTTTGTTGTGGAATTGCTTTTCACCTTGAGGAGGAGCTAGCCTACTCGCTCGTCTACAGATCCATCATGACAACGTAGCCGTATGACTCGCGACTCATGGGTTAATTTAAAGATACGGGTGAAAGATCCGAGTGAATCACAACTCAAACAGGCTTAATGTCTACATGAACATTGCCTTCAATGATAAAATCATAAGGTAAAATAAGTGACTTAGGCTACTGATGCAAGTAATTAAGATGGGTGGATTGAACTGTGTGTGTGTATGTGTGTGTGTGAGAGAGAGAGAGAGTGTGAGGGGAAGTGGGACAGGGAAACACCTGGTGGTGTATGCCATTGTGAGAGAGATAGCATGAAAGTGCAGGAACAGATCTGCACATTGGCCGCATATACAATAACTACAACTTTAAAAATGAATCAGTGCGATTCCACAATGAATATCTGTGAATGATGTATTGGCTACATTAAACTTAATTGTGATGAGGAAGATCTAGACAAAATAATCTGATGGAGATTATGCAACATTTTGTAGCCTATCACTGTGTCATGCTATCAATAGGATAGATTTCTAGCAAGGAAAGCTACAGGTAAGAGACATAAGTGTGTTGTGTGTACGCAAGTAGGTAGTTCAGGGCTCCCAACAAACTTTTTAGATCGGTTGCACTGGTGCGCCTAACTTTTTAATGTAGGTGCACCAGCACATTATTTGGGTGCACCCAAAGATTTTCAAAGCGCCACAATGTAAGGTCAGAGTCAGAGCCAGGTCAGCGTCAAATATAAGACTCTGGGTAGCACATCTCTCCCTTCCTCGCAGTTTGTGTGAGTATGATAGAATTTGATTTGTAGGCTATACCAGTTAGTGATTTATGATGGGTTTAAAATAGGGCTGTCAAAATAACTGATTAATTCCGATTAATTAATTTGAGAAAAAATAACTGATTAAAATAAATAGTGCAGATTAATCGATTCCGTATGACCTTTGACCCTGAGCCGCTCTAGTTAGTATCCATTAGCCTATAAAATGAAGGAGAGAGAAGAAAATGTGCTGCCTAGATCATTGATTGCACATTTACTTTAAAAAAATGGCCTGATGGTGTTGATACAAATAAAGTGTTGATTAAAATAAAGTCCTCTGCAATGTCTGTAGCAAGGAATTTGCATATCACCGTAGTTCATGAACTCTAAAGTCGCACATGAATGCAAAGAAATAGTGTTGACATTGAGGGAAGTGTTAATTTATTTTCATTGTGTCCCCTAGGTTATATCTGTGGCCTGAAATAGCTACCTTGTATGTGAAAAACAACTTCTTCCCGAAGCACTTTTGAATTTATTTCCTCAGTATATTAGGTCATATCATAGCTTATTATGGTCATTATTAAAATAATAATAAAAGAGTTTTTGAACTTTAATGTCACTAATGCTGATTATTCTGATGATTATTCATTTTAAATACTTTCACAGCAAAAATTATATATGCGATTCATTTAGATTAATTAATCACAGAGTATGTAATTAATTAGATTACTTTTTTTTAATCGATTGACAGCACTAGTTTAAAAATATCAATCTGAGATAGGTAGATAGAAGTATACTCTAGACATGAGTTGAAGTTCACGAAACATTTGTGAACTGTACATCCTAAAAAAGATAAACCTAATGTTTGTCTTCAAGTTACATTACATTACATTTGGCTGACACATTTTTGAAGCTGAAGTATACTCTAAGCAGGAGTTGTATCAAACACTAAAGTGTAATCCTGCCTAGGGCAGCATTTGAGTAGGAACCGCCCCTGTATTTTGGGGTTCTGTAAAAATGCAACGTTTATGAACCATTAATAAAATTCAAATGCAGTTTTTCCCCCCATGCATTGCGTCATGGTGAGGAAAATGGACAATGTAAATGCACGTATTCAAATTGGTTAGTTTCGAACAAATAAGTTGCCATGATCATGACACTGCTAACTTGAACAACACCGCAACAAGAAGCCAGATGACAGGTTTGATTCGACCTGCATTCACGGAGTGGAGGGGCGAGTAGCCTACATTGTTGGAGAATGAGAGAGTGGGAGAGCACGCAGGGCTAGAAAGGCTGCATGTAGCCTACTTCAGTAATTAGGCTAACGTAGGACTATTTGAAGCGGTCATGGCAAAAATGAGTCCCACTGAGCAGATTTGTCGCACTCTGGAGCCCTGTACTTGTGGGGGTGGAGGGGTGCCTGTGGGTGTGGTGTGAATTACCATTCAGCCAAACAAATACAGGCAGTGATGGTGTTGGATAATGCCTTAAATAACACAGAAACGCTATCTTTCCGTCGATATCATGATTAGCTGTCAGTTAATAAAGTTTTTTTTACTGTTTTCAATGCATCAAACGGATACGGTAGAAAGGGATTAAATCTTGGCTTAGCATGCTTTGTGGTGCTCAGAAATTAAATTATTTTAATCTTGATTCATGTGATGAAGGACTTTGAAAGACGTTTGACAGGTTTCAGTGCTGAGTAAGTAACACTAAATATTTGAATATTTTACTACTAGTAATATATTTTTTCATTACAATTATGGTAAGCAAATTGAAGCAATAGGCTACCTCATTTGTAAGTTACCTGCCAATCATGAGCAAGTGACCTGATAATAACCTAAGTTATGAGCACATGAGATTGACTATTATACTTTCTTGCCCTCTACATCAGGGTCATAGCGATGCTATTTATATAAAACAACTTTAGGCCTCCTTTTGAACGGGTAGCCTATCCCTTTTCACTACATGGATTAGCTGCCAGATACGTGAAGAGAACAAGTGGAGAAACATCCAACGCGATGCCTTGGTAGGCCTAATGTTATAGGTTGGATTTTGTAGTCACTGCAAATTTAACACCCCTCGTTTCTATGAAACTGGAAACAATTGAACCAGGAGACTCTGCCAAATATTTGTAAGAGTAGCCTAGCCAGGCTACGGTACACTGACACCATGTAGGCTAATGTTAACGTAATGTTCTGAATTCGCGGCCAACATCAAATCCATAATTCTAACTTTTTGATCACCAAGTCAAAATTCCCTGGTCCACCACACATAATTCCACTACTTTCTATTGCTTAGCTAGACTACTTACCACTTCAACACCATTGACTGTATCTGTTTAAACTGTAACTGTAACAGTTCAGCTGTTCAAACTGTAGCCTAAAGTTAACTGTAACAGTTCAACACAAGCAAAACATTGCAAGCTCAATGCGCGTGTGAGTTGTTACGGGAACATACACAGACACCAATTTTAGGAAAAGAGCTGATGTTGACAGCTATTTTGCTACGGTTTATTACACATCCACAAGAATACATTTGAGTCGTTATAGGCTCTGGCTTATTATGGAGCATAATAGGAACAAAGTTATGATCAAAAAAAATATCAGGGAGGAAAAATCTGAGGGGGCACGTGCCCCCTTTATTTCAATGGGCATGACGCCACTGATTCCCCTAACTAGTCGCCACCACCTGGCCAACCAGGAAATGTCCCAGAAATAGGCAATACCTTAACTGATTGATCTGAAACAAAATATTAAATATCATTATTGTGAGGATATTCACATGTGTAATTTCCATGCCTAACATAGCGCCACTATCTGGCCAACCAAAAAGTGTATCAGAAATGTTCTTTGCTTAAAATGAATGGTCTGAAATTTCTCAGGTTAATATGATTATGATGACACCCAATGGACCTGCCTTGCATTGTGCCCCCACCTGGCCAAGCAAGTAAATGTGCCAGAAAATAACATGCAAAACAAATAGCGCAAGCATCAAATAGGTACATTTCACAAACGGACCACGTCAGTGCTTTCTTGGATTCTGAAATGTCACGTGTTGCGGCCTGCAGGTGCTCGGGCCCGCTATTGCCACTTGCGGCTTTATTTACTATTATTATTACTGTTAATCTTTTCGTTTTCTTTCTTTTAAGCACATTGAGTGACATTCTTTGTCTGATAATGTGCTATGAACTTGAACTCCACAGATCAGTGAATCTTTGTTTAGTGGGTATGGCTTCCCAATTTTGTCAGATCACTTTGTGTTACTGGTTCCCTACACACATCACAGTAACTTGTAGATGTGGTTGAAGACCACATGGTGTCCATTTTGTTGTAGTGGCAGATCACTCTGGTTGGGTCTTTTTTTGTGTTGCAATTGTATTTGTTCTACTTGTGTTGAACCTTTTGGTTGTGACTGTTGCACTCCACTTTTGTGTTGATCTCCTTTGTTGCTGTATGCATTATAGGAATGCAGTAATGTTTGTTTTGTTTGTTCTGTTCACCTCATGGTAGGTAGCCATTTTGACTAGTGGGAGTGGCAACCACTTGTATGGCTACTTATTTAACTGCTCAATTTAAATCCGGTGGCAGCACCTTAATTGGCCCATGTTTGTAAGATCTCGTTTGAACCACCTTGGCCCTAGTTAACACCTCTTAAGTCAGCGGCAGTCCCAAAATTGTTTTTGATTTTTATTACAAATCGTTTGCTGAAGGTTGTCTCCTTTGTGTGGCTATTATGCCTTAGTAATGTTGAACGTCAGACTGTTTGTTATCTGTATTAGTCCACATGGCCACAAGTTGTGGTTCATTTTGTTTGGTGGACTGAGTTTTGGTCTGTGCATTGAACACATTTGTATGTAAGCATATAGCTTTGTCTGTAGTTTTTGCAATTGTGTGAAGTTCCCTGATGGGACTCCGGTAGATTGTTTGTCTGTCTGTATTTTTCATACTGATGGTGGTGGCATGTTTTCTGCGCTTTTATAGCTCAGGTTTAGTTATAAGAACACTCAAAAGAAAACCATGGTCTGATGACTCCTGACTGTAAACAAAAGACAATAAGGTTATGTGAGTCTTCTCGAGTCTTCTACACTCCCTGGGCCTGTTTCTAATAACATGCAATAACCCGCCACCAAACACCACCCGCTCAGATAAATAGAAATAAAGGATAAGTGCTTTACAGACAACCTATGTAGCACTCACATGTGAGTGCTAACTTAACGAAAGTACAATTCAAACAAAGGAAAAATGGCGAGGCGAGGCGACGACGCAGTGCCACGCTGCCAGCAGTTCAGCTCTGTGAGAGGCGAGAGTGAGGAACGAAAAGAGAGGCCTCCTCCTCGGACGCGGCCGTCTTATATAGGCACTGCCCCGCCCCGCAATCGGCCCACACTCGGGATGATCTAAAGAGGGAAACAGAGACACAAGACAACCCACGCGCCACAGCGCATAGTAGAGATGTTTTTAAGAGCTGTTGAAGCTAACTGAAACTATCAACGTTTCATTTGTCACCCTGGAGGGTAGATCAATGTGATCAGAGTCCACTCAATTTTACAGATTCTTGATGGCTTAGAGATGTTAGAGCACAATAGTTATTAGAAGAAACTTAAAATGTGGGATTGTAATACATCAAAACCAGTGTTTTTTGGGATTTTGATGTTTTACAGTGGAAGCATACTTCTACTTTATCATTTTGAAAATGGTAAGAATAAATAAAAATGCTTTGCTTTTACAAGGGGTGAAATATTTTATTGACACACGATTGTTACATCAGCTTTAGCATGCCATGCCTAACAGGAATCCATGATGCGCCTCATGCTCTGGAACCTCATGTTGCTCATTCCCATCTCCCTGAAGCTTCTGTACTCGCCAGGCCTCATGTACATCATTCTGCCTCTGAAGTGGGGCTGCTCATACATGAGCCAGTGGCCATCCATAACATGGCAGGACTGGCAGTCAGACATACGGTAGCGGTCCTGGATGGAGTCACAGTCATCATTCAGCTCCATCATCTGACCACCGAAGTTCTCCCTCTCGTAGATCCTCATTCTGTACTGTCCTCTGTGCTGTTTTGGAGATGAGTAGTTGTTTTACATTAAGGATGTATTACTTTAATCATGTAGATGGAAATGACTGAATATAGATTGTTTTAAAAGATTACCATGGGGATGTTGCGGCAGGATCTGATGCAGTCGCTCATGCCCATCATGCGCATGTAGTCAGAGTACTCGCCCCTCCTCATGAAGTACTGGTTACCCATGAAGTTGGGACGGTCATAGACCATGAAGCAGCCGCTCTCCACCCTGCAGGAGTGGCAGCGGCTGAGGTAGGAAGACATGTCGGGACAGTCAGTGGTGGTCTCATAGAATCGACCCTGGAAGTTCCTGTCCTCGTAGAAGATGATCTGAACAAGACAAAATAGCTTGCTTGAATATGGATAAAATGTTAAACATATCTGAATATAAATGTTAAACATAGCCTAACTGAATTGCTGTGACATTAGCTGGTGTTTTTGCAGTATATTATTACTTGGCCAATAATGTTTATTTCTGACCAATGGCTGCAATTGAAAGTATCCTACCACTGGATTTAGTTTAACTAATGTAACATAACGTACAACAAAATGTATAAACCAATTTTTTAATAAAAATAATTTGCAAAAAGACTACTGTTTCAACCCTGGGAACTCAACTCACCTTTCCGTGCATGGTTGCGGTTATTCTGAGCTTGACTGTACCGATTATGGGGCTGCGGTCTGTTTTATACCTAATGTGACACCCAGAGAATTGATGGTCCCATTGTATCAAAGGCCTTAGTCAGCTGCATGCTATAGTAAATCCTACTGTTTGTCACTATAGACAAGAAAGGGTTATTATTCCAAGCCCTGTGACGGAGTAAAAGAGAATTTTCTGCTCTAAACACCATTTTAGGGAAGACATACCATTTTCCCCATAACACACAAAATCTGTACAAAGACATACTCTGAGACTAAATATTTTTATGTACCCTTGAAGCTGGGCATATGTATGATCATAGTGACAGGCAAGTATAGAAACATTGACTTGTATTGATTGTAATTTATATGTGACATGAATTGATCTACCCATCTAACAAAGAATTGCTGATCACCTTTTGACCTAACAACTTGTAGCAGTGGAACTTTTATTTGCTCAAGCAACAACATGGCATTACAATATATCTCTAGTTGTTTTGCAAAGTTGGAAAGATTGTCTCACACACAACCTAAAGTTGTGTATTTATGAAAACACACACACCCTTTGAAGCTCATTTTCAGTTAAATTATTCAGGGCCATTAGTTAGATTTTGTCATGATATTTTAATACCGTAAAACTTCAAATAATAGCCGAGTCCCAAATAGACGCCTGTCTCTTTTAAACACCTGGCGTGGCTACAGGTTTGGGTTAAAAGCCGGTCTCCAATAGAGGTCTGGTCTGTTTTTTAGTTTCGGGTTGTATTTAATCTTCTAAAACCCATCATGTCGTTTGTTTAAAGCCGAATTCACACCAAAGATTCGCAAATGACACGAAAGTGTTGCTGAAAGGAGGTTGCAGCGGTGTGAATTAGATGTTGCACGCCGTCGCAAAGCATTCACCATGTCTAGTCACAGTTGCAAGGTTTTAGAATGTTGCATCAAGTTGCTGGTAGAATGTTGCAGCTCATCTCAAAACATCATATGGTGTGAATTGGACTTAAGTATGGTGCAGACTGCGCACGCTAACGTTATGATTGCCAATGTCCGGCAATTACCGGACAACGCAAACCCTGCACTACATATAGGCTTGGGCTACTCAGTTCGTCTTAACATGTCGTTTTGGGGTATCATTGATGAAGACATTTGAAGATGAGGAAGAGGTTGAGTAAGATAGTGAGGAAATGTATAGGCCTAAGTAACGAGCTTATGATACATTTGTAAGATTAGTCATGTAAGCCAGGGGTCCCCAACCTTTTATGTATGGACCGGTTTGATTCCCATTTTTTTTTCACGGACCGGTGGGGGGGTTCGGGGGTTCCATGTTCCGTTTTGTTCATGCATTACTTGAAAAGAACTAGCTCCAGTTATGTATGAACAGTGAAGGTAACAAACTCTTAAAAATGTGAAAAACGTGAACTTGAAGAAGTGAAATTAAATTAAACAACTTGAAGCTACATCTTTCATGTGTGAACATGCTTAACAAAATATGTAACAAAACATGGGAACTAAACGTGCATTACGAATATAATCAGTGGGAGCCCTGTGCTTGTTTCCCTGCAACAAGAAGGTTCCATCTGGGGGTGATGGAAGACAGTGACACCCTCAGTGGGTTTGAAATGTCCAGTCGATTGCGCAATTTGGTCTTAGTTGCATTGCCGAAAACCTGGCCTCGCATAGATACGTGGTGGGAAATGGTAGCAACGTTTTCAGCGCTTTTACGGCTATCTCGGGATATTCTGCTTTGGTTTTCATCCAAAAACCTGCCAGAGAGGTTTCCTCATAGCCTACACACTCTTAAGACCAATTTGCAATTTCGATCAACTGCTCTTCCTCCTGCGCTGACAAGTTAGGACTATTCGGGATATTAACAAATGGGTTGCGGACCCACTCATTGGTTTGCCGTGGATCTTTGGAGGATGGGAAGTAACGCTCAAACTCATTTGAAAGTGCAACAAGGTGATCGCACACCAGCTGCGAGAGAAAGGGCCCTGCCTCAGTCTCTCCCAAAACCCTCACTATTGTTTGGAACATATCAAATACACCCCGATCCACTTGTCGTACCCACAAATCAAGCTTGGCTTTAAATGCAGCGACTTTATCTGCCAGTTTAAAGACAGTCGTCATTCTCCCCTGCAGTGACAGGTTGAGGTCATTAAGCATCCCGAATATGTCACACAGGTAAGCGAGTTTTGACACCCAGCCCTCATCACTAAAATATGCAGCTAACGGTGACTTTTTTTCTGTAAGAAATCTCTGTAGCGGCTCTCGCAACTCAAGCACTCTGGCCAGTGACCTGCAACCAACCAACTTGGATAGCGTACCACGGTGACCCATTCACCCTATCTAACAACTGTGCCTCAATATTCTCTGACATATCATCAGTTCGCCTATGGACAGTGCTTGCAGAAAGCGGTACCTGAGCTATTTTTTTAGCTGCAGCCTCCCCAAGGAGTTCATTGCACATGCCTTTACCAGCAGGCAGAATTAACTCTTCCCCAATAGTAAAGGGCTTCTTAGATTTAGCAATCCGACTAGCCACTATGAGGGTTTTAGCGCAGCCACGTTCACCGATGTGGTTGCTTTACACACTAGTTTTTTGTCCTTCTTGCTCGCGTTTCTTACGCTCAAAGAACTCAAGGGGTTTGTCTTTAAGTGTAGGATGCTTGGACTCTAGATGTCGAATTAGCTTTGATGGTTTCATTGCTTCGTTTGACAACTTATCACCAAATACCACACATAAAGGACTTGGTGCATGCGAGTCACCGGTCTCTCTTGAAACCATATTTTAAATATGACTCGTCATATTTCGTATTGAATGACCCTTCTTTTTTCTTTGAGGTATCTGGCTCACCATCATCACTGGGTATTATTGCGAATGTGACATTATTGCGAATTAAATTGAGTTTATTTAGTTTGCATGCATTTTTTTTTTTTAAACTCTTGTCGTAGGCTACGGCCCGGTTAGGAATGTCCTGCGGCCCGGTACCTTTTAGGCCTATTATCACCCGGAGAGAAGACATACTCTTTTCTGATTGGCTGGTAAGGTGGCTATTAATTCTGAATAACGGGACACCTCTGAAGTAGATCTGGTAAAAAAAGTGCTATCACTTTTCGGGCCAAAGAAAGTTCTATAACAATTTCTTTCAGAAATATGTCACCTTTTTCAGCCCTTCTGCTTCTTCATTTTAGCTCTTAAGGAGCTCTGTCTATCTTGTTCTTGTTGAACTCTATCTAATTCTATGGTACAGAATTGGTGCTTTGTATACTAAATGCCCATACTAGTTCCACAAATATTTTCAAGTTCCTACCAACTGCCCCTCATACCATTTAAGTCCTTTACAGTTATTTCTGAAAAACCTTTGTTTTATCCTTGATATTTTCATGCCCATGTGGAGAACTCAAATATTGACACAACATAGTGTCAAAAACAGTGGATACCAAATGTGTACCAAAAGTAAGTTTATAATACCCTTAATGCGACACGCCCAGGCCCATCCAGATTGACAGCTGGCCCACGCCCACCCACTCACAGATTAATGATATATTCAGATTAGTGCTGTCAAAATAACCCATTCATTTCGATTAATTTATTGTGAAAAAAGTAATGCATTAAAAAAAAAATAATGTTGCTTAATCGTATTCCATAGTGACCTTTGACCAAGTGCAGTTCTAGTCACAGTGACTGTAGTGACTCAAGGAGACAGACGAGAAAGTGCTGCTTGGTCCAGTGAATGGAACATTTACTTTTAAAAAAACGCCAAGATGGAACTGTTGACTGGAGCGTCGCTCTCTGCAAAGCAACCCAAAGGTACGAGCTAGCACACCCCTTTATGATAAATAATAGCCTAAATAACGCTAGCAGCCAGCCTTGTCAAGACACTCCTGACCAGGCGTTTGGACACAAACTTACTGTTCAGGCTAGTTACTCTACCTATGACAAACTAACTGACTAATTCATTGACAGTGAGTGGAAACTTCAGTCATTTGCATTTAGGCTACCATGCTAAAAACTGACACCAGGCACTACGCTAATAACTGCGCCCAACAGTGAAAATGATAATAAGAGACGTTAAACTTTAAAGTTTATAATGTTGGTTTGGCTATTCATTGATTCACTCATTTGCCAAAGTACTGTAGCGTTCACCGGTATTAAGATACATGCAAGGAAAGTTACTATTCAGTTGTCGTTTTAATTGCATTTGTTGTCGGCCACAATCACGCCTCACAATCTTCTTCACGGAACACACGCACGTCCAAAGATTCTGTTCACACAGGCACTGTTCCCTCAAACACACTCACATTGCCAGAAAGGGGTGGCACCCAAACAAGGGCCCAGGTAATACAGCCTATAGTACAGTACACACATTAACATGCCAAAACTTAACATTGCTGAACAATTTAAATTAATTAATCACAGAGTATGTACTGTAATTAATTAGATTTTTTTTCCCCTGGCAAATATTGATTTAAAGGGGTGGTTCAGGATTTTGGACATAAGACCTTATTTCCAAGTAAGCAAGTGTGATATTTATCAGTGGAGACCGTTTTCAGCACGTTTCATCCAGTCCTTCTAATTGCAGAGTTCGCAGGTGCTAGGCTAGCGCAAGTCAACGGTATGTGCTAGCCTGCCACTAAAGACAGTCTTACCCACTCCAAAGCACACCTGAGGCAAATTCCAGACAATCGATGTAAATGTCTGTGCTGATAGAATAGTGTAAGAAATACAACTACCCTTGCATCGCATTGCAATAGTTATACATTGGTCCCTAAAGTTGTTAGTAGTCATTTTGCAACTCGGCGGCGGACTGATATTACCAAGGCTACTACTAGGTATCCCCATTGGAGTCGCTTTACTGTTTACTTTTTCGGCGAAAGTACTACTAACCGGACAAGTATAATTCGCCGCTGCTAAGAAACTAGTCCCTCAAAATGTAATGCGATCGTTGAAATGCAAGGATAGAATAACGTTAGAAATAACACTGTCAATACAGACATTTACATCGATAGTCTGGCGTTATAATTTATTTGCCTCGGGTGTACTTTGGAGTGGGTAAGACTGTCTTTAGTGGCAGGCTAGCACATACTGTTGACTTGCGCTAGCCTAGCACCTGCGAACTCTGCAATTAGAAGGACTGGATGAAACGTGTTGAAAACGGTCTCCACTGATAAATATCACACTTGCTTACTTGGAAATGAGGTCCTATGTCCAAAATCCTGAACTACCCCTTTAATGTTGATTTTCTCTTGACCAATATGTTTGTTCACTGAAAATGACACTGCCACATGGCTAAAGGTTGTAAGACAATGTGGTAGAAACATGGAATCAAAAGAAGTGTTTCCAACATTTTTATGAAAAATGGCATGTCCAAGATTATTCATACCCATTTCAAATAACCATTGGAAACATTTTTATTTGCATCACAGCTCTCAAAAATGTTTCTTATAATACCTACCAAGCCTTTCCATATCTCCACAATGATTCTAGACTGCACCTTTTTAGCAGCAATCTGGGTTTTGAGGCAGGAACTATTATTTGCCATCACTCAGTGGCCTTGTGCTCACTTTTTTGACGGCTTGAGGTCTGGACTCTGGCTGAGCCACTCTAAAATGTTTACGTTGTTCTATGTTAACCATTTCTAGCCCTGTTGGGCCTTGATAAGCACAAGTTTGTTTACACGGACAGTGAATAGAAAGCATGCTTGCTGAACTTTATATAAGATGAAGAATAAAAGCATATTGCCTAAATATTTTGATACCAAGTCTGGATTGTTTTCATCTAGAGGTGAAGCGGGTTTACCTAAAAACTGATGTAGGCTGAAGTTAGGTTAAACATTTGGCTAGTCACTGTAAGGTTAGGTTAGGCTTACAGTACATCGACTGCACAAACAATTAGTTTGGATTAAAGTGAGATTACCTACTCATAGGCTACATTATGACAGGGGAGGGCAATCATTTCCCCCAAAGGTCAGAGGATAATAACTTTGATAAAGTAGCCTAACCCGCGGGCCGCACATTGGACGATTCACTGAAATACAATGCACAAAATGCATTGTGTTAGATGTTAACTGACAAGAAAGTAGCCTGTAGATACATGACAGATTAGCTAGGCTAGGCTACTTTATAGTATTTTATCTTTGAACTGACACAAGAAAATGAGATGTCTCCTGTATTGCACACAGGAAATTCAGTCTGTTTTTCTCTGCCAAAAGTTAACTATTTTCAAGCACCTAGTGTCTTTGTTTCAATGTCTTACTATACGGCTCTGGGTTTGCTTGTCCTCCGAGTTCGTCCTTCACAACGGATGTTAGGGGCCTGAAACCGGTCATTTGATGAATGAGGCCCATTGATTATTCCACCAAAAATTGAGTAGAACTTCTAATATACTGTCCTTTAGGGTCCTACCAAAGTAAGTTGAAAGAAGGAATTGGAAACAGATTTTTCAGACAGTCAGTGTATACTTGATTGATTTATTATATCAAAATATGTGTCATTGCTTAAAACCAGGAATGCATGATACGCCTCATGCTCATGCACTTCATTCCCATGTTTCTGAAGCTTCTGTACTCTCCAGGAGCCATGTACATCATTTTGCCTCTGAAGTGGGGCTGCTCGTACATGAGCCAGTGGCCATCCATAACATTGCAGGACATGCAGTCAGACATACGGTAACGGTCCATGATGGAGTCACAGTCATCCATCAGCTCGTGCATGGTGCCACCGTAGTTCTCCCTCTCGTAGATCTTCATTCTGTACTGTCCTCTGTGCTGTAGAGTATAATAGATATTAAAGCTTATGAAGCAATTCACTCCTCACTACACAAGCCTCATGAATCATCAGTAAAATAAAAAAGAAAATTACCATGGGGATCATGCGGCAGGATCTGATGCAGTCGTTCATGCCCATCATGCTCATGTAGTCTGAATACTCGCCCCTCCTCATGAGGAACTGGTTACCCATGAAGTTGGGACGGTCATAGACCATGAAACAACCCCTCTCGACCTTGCAAGAGTGGCAACGGCCAAGGTAGGAGGACATATCAGCACAGTCGCTCATGCACTCATAGGAGCGACCCTGGAAGTTCCTGTCCTCATAGAAGATGACCTGAGACATTACAAGAATAAATTAAACAAAGGTAGAATGCCACTTTTATCCTAATTTAAAGGTGCTTTTACTGACAAGAAATAGATTGTAAATATTTATGAATTCTGGCTTACCTTCCCCATGCCCATCATACCAGTAGTAGTCATTTTTGTTACTACTTCAACTCAGGCTGCTGTAGCTGTGCTGATGGTCTGTGAGTGTTAACCCTTACTTTTATACTCAACAAAACTAAACCAAATTGTGCCCTGTATTGTCTCTAAACCTCTAACTCAGCAACAATACACAGAGGCCCATGGAAAGGTGAGGGCCTATAGAGAGGCAGAGTGCTTTCTCTACGTTTCCGTTTGAACAGGTTCTGCAGGCTTTTCCCAAGTCTACTTACCAAATCTTCAAAACCACTGTTCTCGCTTAAGCACAGGTTCTGTAAGGCTCCATAATGGGGTGTCTAAAGACTTAGTTATTTTATTTAGTTTTACTGGTCTTATTTAGTTTTCTAATTGTATAAGAAATATACTGATATATAACACTTTTAGCATATCACATTAAGAAAACATGATTAAATAGAACTTTGATTGGTTGTAAGCCATTAAACCATTGAAAGACTCAGTTCTTTCAGTATTAATTAATCACTTCACTAGTAGCCCTACAGTGTATTTCTTACACCTTAACTTAGAAGGATTTTGACCTATATATACCATATATATATATATATATATATGCCATACCATTTAATTTCACAGTGCAATTGGTGGCGTACCACATAAGAAGCCAAAAAGTAGCAGAAGCTTATTTATATATTATTTTTAGTCGTGGGCACTGAAAGTGTATCACAAATAATATCAAGAGGTTGTTCTCCACTTTCTTGCTTTACTTTACCATGCTGGTAAATTTGAATGATTTTTACCGTAGCCTACTTTGGTGCTCATGGTTTCTATAAAATAATTAAAAATAGGCCTGTCAAAATAACTGATTCATTTTGATGAATTAATTTGAGAAAAAATAACTGATTAAAAAAATAGCGCAGATTAATCGATTCCGTATGACCTTTGACCCCGAGCCATTCTAGTCAGTAACCATTAGACTGTAAAATGAAGGAGAAGAAAATGTGCTGCCTAGTTCATTGATGGGAACATTTACTTTTAAAAAACAGCCTGATGGTGTTGATAAAAATAAAGTGTTGATTAAAATAAAGTCCTCTGCAATGACTGCAGCAAGGAATTTGCATATCACTGGAGTTTGTCAACTCTAAAGTCACACATCAATGCAAAGAAATAGTGTTGACATTGAGGCGAGTGTTAATTTATTTTCATTGTGTCCCCTAGGTTATATCTGTGGCCTTAAATGCCTTGTATGTGAAAAAAAACTTCTTCCCGAAGCACTCAGCATATTAGGTCATATCATAGATTATTATGGCCATTATTTGAACAGTGAAAATAATAATAAAAGTTTTTGAACTTTAATGTCACTAATGCTGATTAGATAGATAGATAGATAGATACTTTATTGATCCCCAAGGGGAAATTCAAGAAAACATTGATTCATTGATTATTCAATGATTAATTTGAATTTGAATTTATATTTAAAATACTTTCACAGCAAAAATTATACATGTGATTAATTTAGATTCATTAATCACAGAGTATGTAATTAATTCAATTACATGTTTTAATCGATTGACAGCCCTAATTAAAAATGAAATATAAAACAATGGCCACTGAATGGCATGACACAGCTCAGTTAGCCAAAATTTCTGGGGGTGGATTTGATCGCAATTGAAGCTAAATACCACCTTGACTGTCTTGTTAGTGGGTTTGATCCAGCAAGACATGCTGTGGGCACTATTGTTCTTCTTAAGTTTACTTTATTTATTAGTGGGTTTGATCCAGCAAGCCCACTATTGTTCTTCTAAAAGGAGAAACCGTTTAATACTTGTTACTTTCGAAATACTATAGCTCACTCCAAGTTGCATATGCATGCTGCACGTGAAAATGATCTTCTACCCCCATTGCCCGCATTAGCCAATGAAAGAAAATACACGGAAAAACAAGCGAAAGAAGAAAACCTGGTTCTGTACCGTCATGACGATCGACCACCAGCTCACAGGCTGTAAGTACAAACAAACTTTTCCACCTAACGTCTGTTACAAAATAGCATGTTTATATTCTTCACGTTAGCATGCATGAAAAGGGTACAACCTAGGCTTAGGCTAGCCTATAGAACAGGAAGCTACACCAGGCACGTAACTGAAGTGTTCTGTTCGCGACGTGTAAAATCGGAGAATGTCTAATAGGAAGGGCTCTGGTAAAATCCATTAGAGGAATGGTCTATTTTCCCGAACGTAGCCTACAGGCCACTAACACGCCAGGTGTAGCTACTTCCATTGAGGCCTATTGGAAGCTAATTGTTGCAGTACATAACGCGAACTGAATGCTTCAGTTACGTGCCTGGTGTACTACACTCATAAGAAACTGACCGCACTACCCAGAGATTTGGCTTGTTGAACCTATAATCTTCTAACCTAAGCGTTAAACCACAAATAACTAGATGTACCGTAGAGCGGTACAAAATATGACCGCCGCCCAGTCCATCACGTTTTCCACAAAAATAAGTCACGCTGAAAGGCATATATGATTCTAACTGTCTCACTGAATTGCATTATGCACACTCAATTCTCACTGGTATCTGCTAGACAACAAGTACCAAAACATGATTAGTTCATAGATTTCACATGTAATATACATTTTATACAACCCCACCCCCATCTTGCCTGTTCATAATTCTGAGAAATTCTTGAATTGTGTGCATGTGTGCGTGTACATGTTTATGTTTATGTGTGTGTGGGTGGGTGTGTGTGTGTGCATGTGTGTGTTTGCCTGTTTATGTGCCTGTGTGTGTGCATGTGCATGCATGCGTATATATGTGTACTGTGTGAGTATGTGTCATACGTAGGATTACTGTGAATGTATGTGTGTGCGTGTGTATCTGTTTATGCACATGTGTGCATACGCAAAAAATTGGTCATCCTAGGCCCTACGGTTCTCAAGATATTCACAGAAAACTGTCTGCCCTACCCTCCTTTGGGGAGTCCAGTCCAGCGGGGGGGCTACAGATCAAAACGAAAAGCGATGGTTCCATGCTATCCATGTGGGGTTACATGCCCACCAAGTTTCGTGTACCCTGGTCTTTCAGTGTCCCGGGAATCCTTGTTGGTGTACGGTCACTAAATGTACACATACATTATTTTATTGTAAGGCCCCCCATGAACGAAAGTCCACAAACCACCAACAATCGTTCTCATTAAGAAGTCTTGCAGCACACATTCTCTGCTTCTGTAGGCATTCTGGTACAATTCCAGCAAAATATAGCTAGGTAGGTGTGTTTGCATTTAGATCTATATATATACAGTATATATATTCGGCTATGACCAAGTGGTCTTTCAATGATAGTTATGGTTTGAATTCCATGATACTATCTATTCCGATAGGTGGCTGAACTGCATTTAGGGTGCTTACCTGTGTTGTGAAGTAAAATATCTACTAGGAAGATTGCAAAGACTTTTGACTGTGTAAAGAAATGGGTCTTTATTTTAAAACGTTTCCAACTGTTTATTACTTGAAAGCAAGATGACGATTGTCACAAACGTTTACCTTTTTTAGGAGAAATTTTAAGCTGACAGGCAATTGTTACCATTCTATTAAACCAACGTTCACCGACAAACGATCAGGAAGCGGTTCTTCTTCCTACTCGGATACTAGGGCATAAAAAAAAAAAATTCTTGGGTTCCGGTTTCCGACCGACCCTGTCAATTTATGTGCGACCCAAATTTATTTTATGAGCTTGGGGAAGAAATAACACTAAATACATTAAATAAATCCACAAATAAAAGGCGAACTATAATTACATTAATTACCCCTTGCGTTATGTATAGGGATGAGCGTATTCTCTCTTTTACAAAGTAGCCTATGCACAGCTGTTCACGAAGACGATTGTTTTCGTCACTTACCAAGGCACTCGCAATTTTGTCCAAACACCGCAACTTTTTCGCAAATTTGACCAATCATCGTAGTTTTACCGTGAAATTTCACCTACCACAACAGTCCCTCGCGCAGAATATTGAGCCAGATGGCACACTTACTTCTGCACCTTCTGCATGACACCAAAGACTGCCCTAACGTGTTCGTTCCTAGAAGGCTAACGTTAATGATCTGCTTACTTGCATCTCTCAACCTGGTGTTGCTAACCTACCTAGGCTATGAAAGTAAGTTAATTAAGGCCTACTTGGTTTACTGACATTTGAGTAGGCTATGCAACCCATTGGCAAACGTTTACCTGGATATGTCCTTTTAGCTTATGTCATGTTTGCTAGCTTGTGGGGTTAGTTTGAGTAGTGCTACCAAAATCATAGAAATTAATAAAATTGCAAGACATTTACCTCTTCTATGATCCAAGAATGATTTCATTCGAGTTGTTTTTTTAACATTTATTTTAACTAATGACATAGAAGACATTCCCAATTGCATCCACATATCGTAATGCACTATGCAAAAGTGATTTACACTCGTGGCGAACACAGTGAGATGCAAGCCTTCAATCCACTCAGAAATGTAATTAGGCTACTCTCACGTCCTTAAAGGGGCAGGCAGTCAATTAGACGTACACCACCAATGTAATGACATTAAACAGAAGTGTAGTCATAGTTTAAATCAATATGAAATGACTAGATACTTACTTGGCTATTAGTAATTATGCAGGCCACAGACTATGAATTATTAAAAAGATATGAACTTAATATGAATTACAAAATATATGAATGTATTGAAACATATGACATGATGCCATCTCTTTGGGTGACAGTTCTATTTTAAAGGTTATACTGCTTTGTGAATTACCTCAGTCAAAGCATTTTCACAAATAAAGTAAGCCTACTTTGATTTTCTGTAATCCTTACTGTTTACCTTTTGATTATCCTTTTTTTTAATAAGCATCAAGATTATCAGTGTGATTTTGGTCTTACTAACCTTAATTGCCATAAATAATAATAAAAAAAAAAATCGCAACTATTTTTGCGATTTTCACTTCCTCCCGCAATTTCTCCACAAGAAACAGCTAAAAACACAGCAACTTCCATCCAGGCATTTTAGGTCGTAACAGTCTCAAAAAACCTTGAGAAATCCTGGAGGGACTGATTTTCTACCTATCCATTACTGCCACTGGGGAAAAAAAAAAAAAAAAATTCCCTACCGACCCATGGCCTCAACTGACAACCAACAGGAACCAAAACTTTTTTTTTATGCACACATGAAGTTGTATCTCCGAAGACATTTTGTGCAACAGTTTTGACTTGTGTTTTAGCCAGGTTTTAGCACTGTAAAGTTGAATATGGAGCATAGCACAGGCAGAATCGGATTAGGACGCACTGGAGGAAGCGTCAGAGTACTGTTAGCCAATCAGAGGTGAATTCATTAGCATGTCATTAATATTCATGACTAGAGGCGAAATCCAGTCGTTCCTCCCTGCCCACCTTCCCCACCAAACTAGAACAGCATGAAACAGGACTTGGGACAGCATTTTTTCACCAAAACCGGCTCACAGGGCATTCATCAATACTACAGACCACTGCAAAATTAATGAAAAAACGATGAGATGAAACCTTTAAGTTTTCTTATTATTAGTAGTAGGTTTGATCCAGCAAGCCCACAGCATGGCTGAAAGCCATGCACTATTGTTCTTCTTAAGTTTTCTTATTAGTGGGTTTGATCCAGCAAGACCACAGCATGGCTTCAAGCCCACTATTGTTCTTCTTAAGTTTACTTTATTTATTATTCCTTTTCACCCACTTTTTGTATCGACTACTGCTCCCAGACCGTTTGAGCTATCGGCGCGGTTCCAACTCCAAAAATTCAGGCCCGAACCGGTGTAGGGAGCTTGTTACTTTCGTGTCGCTCGCCCTTGTCGTTTTTGCGTTATTCCCATTTTTTTGCATTTTTCGGCCCCATTGAAATGAATGGCGGAATGTTCAGGATTCTAATTTCGATTGTGACATCACAGCTCTAATTGTTTAAGCTTGCACCTGGCAGAGTTCTAAGCCATCTGGCACTGTCTAATGGGCTGGGCTGTCTGTGTATATGAAGGTGTGTGCATGTAACTTTTGACCCGTATGTCCGATTTTCATAAATGAGGTACCATTGGAATCCTTGAATGAAGCCCAGTTCAATGCCTTGCCAGCACCAAGTGTAAAGGTCATGTAAAAAAAGATCTTTTTTTAAAGCCAATCCATGTTCACACAGGTCCATTAAAAAATATATATACATTATCCAAATCCATTCAGCCCAGTTCAATGCCTTGCCAGCACCAGTTGTAAAGGTCATGTAAAAAAAGATCTTTTTTTAAAGCCAATCCATGTTCACACAGGTCATTAAAAAAAATATATATATATTTTCCAAATCCATTCAGCCCAGTTCAATGCCTTGCCAGCACCAAATCATTTTTTAAAGTGAATCCATGTTCATTCAGGTCATTTAAAAAAAAAAATATATATACAATATTTTCCCAGTCTATTCAGCCCAGTTAGCTCCATTCAAACTTGGTCATATATACAGTTGTATAGATTACAACATTGAGAACCACACATTCATTCAGATATTATCTGTTTTATATATAGGTTCTATATGCTATTTAAAGCCGACCTAACGATGATTCCCTTCATGACGGTGTGTTGCAATGCATTCTGGGTGCTGTGCTGTGATTCGACGGCTCGTCACCTGACCCACCAAACAACGATGCTTGAACTAAACGTAGTGTAAAAATAAATCGCTACCAAGGCTCCAAATAGCAACACACTTACACCGTAGCATAATGAGGGTATCTACATGTAAACCAAAGCATTGAGAACTGTGAAAGTCTACAGGCGGTTTATTAAAAAGAAAAACGGTACCGTTCACGTCTCGTTCACATATACAGACGGGCGCTGTTGTCATATGCTTTACGTGATGGCCATTCATCACACTGTTTGGATGTTACTTGGCAGTCGTAATCAGAATGACCTGAGCTCTCAGTAAGTTACAGTTTATTATAGTCATGTGATTTACATAAAGTAGTTAACAACAGTAATGTTAAACGTGTCAACAAGTTAGATTCTACCCCACAAGCCACAATAGGGAACGTTCAAGTAAGCGTTGGCACATATACAAACCTATTAATGTTAGCTAACATGCTAAGCATTGAAAATGAATGCGTTAGCAATAGCCACTGCTTTTTTTGAGCTGACAACTAAGCCCTGGAAATGCGTTAACGTAATCAGCCAAATTTACTCACTTCTTAAGACCCTCGGTATGGTGTTACAACGATGTGGAGTCGAAATGTAAATTGTTAGTATGGTTTTAATGTGTAAACAGCCCAATCGCGATTTTGCAATGAAGTGAATGGAGTCATTTTAGGTACTACTTTCACGAGGTCTGTAGTTCTGTCAAAATGTATCTTATCTTTGAACAGACTACATGGTTATCTTCCTTAGACTTCGTAGATGTAGTTAATACAATTTGGAGGCGAAATTCGAAGTGTAAATATGGTTTTAATTTGTAAACAGAACAACCGTGATTTTGCGAGCTAGAAAAAAGGAAGTGAATGAATGAATAGTTACTGCTTTTCTGAGGGCTGGCGTTCTCATAAAATCGACGTAATCTTTGAAAAGACTACCTGGTTATCTTCCTTAGACTTCGTAGATGTAGTTACTACAATTTGGAGTCGAAATTCGAAGTGCAAATATGGTTTAAATGTGTAAACAAGACGCCTAACTTTTGACCTGTATGTCCGATTTTCATGAATGAGCTACCGTTGGAATCCTTGAATGAAGCCCAGTTCAATGCCTTGCCAGAACCAAGTGTAAAGGTCAACTTTTTTAAAAGTGAATCCATGTTCATACAGGTCATTTAAAAAATAAAAAAAAAAAAAACTTTTTCCCAGTGCATTCAGCCCAGTTCAATGCCCAGCTAGCTCGATTCAAACTTAGTCAGGTATAAAGTTGTATAGATTGTAACATTGAGAAACACACATTTATACAGATATTATGCACATCCATGCAACACTACTATTCAAGTTAAGTTACTCATCATTGCCCGGCAAGAAGTCCACAATCAATTAAATTGTCTTGCCACGATCTGTGGAGCTTACAGACAATGTTAATTAATGTTTCATTCTTCCCAGTTCTTCCTAAAAAAAAAACGCTGTTGCTAAAAGGTAGAAGAACCCCTGTATCGGTTCAAACATGCACCATAATCACATCCCAATGGAGCAGTATCAGACTTAAATTCTGACTAGTACGGGCTAGTAATCTAGTCTAATGTTATACTATGTCTTAAGAAGTTGCAGGGGGCATGTGTACCTAATTTTATGCTTTTATGAAGTCCGCCTGAGGTGCTTGAGTGTTTGTGTTCTTGAGACAGTTGGTGGATATAGGCAGCCATCTTAGATTTGTTTTTATAATTCCCTTCCTTTTTCCCGGGCATTTTCAATTTCTTTAAAAACTCACTTTCTCTTTGAATTTTTTTGGGGTCCAGGATGATTTAGGATCACCCAAGGAACATATTTACCAAATTTCAAGCTTTTAGGAGGTTGTTTAGGTGGTCTTTGAATCAGCTGTTAATTGTATGAGCGTAATTCAGCCCAATTGGCGTTAACCAATATGGGTACCACAGCCCTCATTGCGACATTAGCCACTTATTGACAAGAACCCATCAGTGGGGTGCAACTGGTGGGGTGCAACTGAGATTGAGCCAACTGGAGGGTTGCTCACATGTGCAAAGCCATGAGTACAGAGCAGGCAACAGATGTATTTGTGATGTCCAGATCGGGCGAAGCAGGTGAAGGTGTTGTCTGAAGCCAAACCTGCGCTAAGACATATCTGTTCTATGGAGGTGCCTTTCCATGCCACCCAAGAGGCAGCTATACTCCTAGTGGAGTAGACTTTTAAGCATTTAGGAGGAGGTACACCTGAGGCTTTGTATGGCTGAGTGATGGTCTCGACCAGCCAGTAGAAGAGCCTTTGTTTGATAACGCAAGACCAACTGGCACTCGTAAGGCGGAGGACCTTGTAGGCATACACCTGCCAGCATGGTCCTACCAGCGTTCAATGGGACCTGTGGGGCAAGGTAGGTAGCTACTGCATCCCTAACCCATGCTATCTGCATTGCAGAGCAATGAGACCTGTGATGAAACTGCCAAGAAGCCCTGCACGGTCGCCTGCACAGAGTAGAGGTGTTCGCAGGAAAGTCGAATTTCCGCCATTGCCCTTTCATGTTCACTGTCCGAGGCGAGGAATGACCACTTCATCGTCAAGGTTGAACGGATCCACTGGTGGCTCGCAGCTTGCAATACCGGGTGCTCTAGGCAAGCAAATGGGTGAAGAGGGGGATGATGCCCTGGTTTGGGCATCAGCCGGCACCAGAGACCGAGCCTGCTGCTGACAGCTGTGAGCTGGGGAGGACAGGGCTGCCAGGCATGGATTCACACACTAGGGGGCGACAATGCAGCGTCTGGGGCTCCATCGAAATGCAGTGGTTACAGAAGGCAGGAGAGCAGAGAGCTGACTGGGTACGTATCGGTTCCAGTCACGCCACAAGATGCTCAAGGTCACTGAAATATCAAAAGATGATTTGTTTATTGCGGAGCACCCTTAGTTAGATTATACAGGTAGGTCCTCTCCTGCTCTGCACTCAGCATGCTGCACCTCCACCAATGCCACTTTTTTAGCTGCAGGGTCATCAGCTGGGGACCACCACCCATAGATGTTTCAGGGATGTCTTCCTGACAGTCCTGCAGCTAACTTTTTTTGGATGTGTTTGATCCATGGAGGTATTATATATAACTGGAGAGAGTGACTAAGTCCCGCCCTCCATACAAATGAATGGTGGATGCTAGGCTAGTAAATCCGGCCAATTCAGAGTCAACGCCATCTTGAACACTGGGGTTCGGATCCAGCGCCAATCGGCTCTGACCATGCGCCAAGTTCCAAAGCTGGAAATGACGCATGGACCAACGTCGACTTTTATTGGATATTCTGTAAAAAGAGAGTCGTCTTACAGTAAGAGGGTGGCGATAATGGCGTCCAACATATGATTGCATACTTTCCGTAAATCCTAAATTATGTCCGGGGTCTGCTATTTACTTAGACTGCGCAAAGCACAGGTATTTATTTGGGGTAGGCTTATTCGAGGCAGACCTTTATTTCTTACATTGTGCGTTTTATTGAGACATGCGTTTTGTTTGGAGCGGCATACCACGCTATCAAAAGCAGACGATTTTCGGTTTTGGTATGGGATTTAATTTACTTTTGGACTTTTATTATATAGTTAAATGTTGAGACTGATGTGCACTTAAATCTAGAGGGTATTTGATGATCACTGTAAAGTTTCGTGTAGTTGAAAAAGTGTTGGAATTTCCAGCTGTTTATTGCGAGACAAGGCCTTTCACTCATTCATTGAACGTGCGCTGTGCTCTAATGGAACCCTATTGCGTAGCGAAGTAGCCTAAATTGAGTTATTTTTTAATTGTGCATGGTTTACTTTTTATTAAATTCGTAGGCTGGAATGCCTCGCGGCAATAATTGTGTTTTAATGTAGTAGCCTAGTGCTTCAGCCTCTGGCAAGCTCCAAAGGGGGCGGCTATTGAGAGCAACGTGTTGGAGACCCATGGTGTAACGAGACAAGGGCTTAATGCCTATGTTGTGTAATTTATTCTTTAATCATGTTTAGGCTATTTTTGTTCGGGACAAACAACAACGAAAGAAGATCAATACAATTGTCTTTATTTGTCATATGATCAAATAACCATAATAAAGGCTACATGTCTTCCCATAGGCTCCTTAAGAAATACACACTGAATAACGTTTGGCTGTAGCCGACGGATAGGTACCCGCCCACCAACATGTACGCGCATGAGAGCTCGTGCCCAACACGGACTTTCGTGCACGGAGCTGGTTCCAAATGCTCCATGCGGCGCCATACTTGAAAATGGCGTATGCTAACATGCCGAAGCTAATCTGCACGCTCTTGACCCCCTGGTTTGATCCCCACTCCTTGTCCTGCCTTCTTAGCCAGAGCCAGACACTTTCCTTCTTCGCCTCCTCTGATGGGTCCCTAGCTGCCTTGTGCAGTCTGGGGAGCTGAAACCACCCAAAGATGATCAAAAGCCCTCCTAAAAATATATAGTATTAATATGCGTCCAAATTCACTTCCATTATTCTCTGTTGAATTGCTCACGGAGTACTTATCTCGCACAAGTCGCACAGACGTCACTTGAAAGAGTGAAACCGGAGCTTTCGAAAGATGTTAGCGGCTAGTGCTGATAAACAGTTTGCATTTTGCAGCTAGCTTATGTTTCTCTGCATGCTCTGGCTTGTGACTCCAGCGTAGGGTTGCAAAGTGGCGGAAAATTTCCGGTAAACTTTCCATGGGAAGTTAAGTTGGGGAATTTTGGAAATATTTCAAATTGGAAACTTTCATGGAAATTATGGGAATTAATGGGAATTTATGCGAATTAACTGGCAATTTTTGGTAATTCCTACTGTTTCATTTACAGACATTAACATTTTGTTTCGCAATAAGCAATATGATTTGTTTGTTCGTTAGGGCTGTAACGATACACCAACCTCACGATTCGGTTTGTATCACGATTTTTGACCCACGGTTCGATACGAATCTCGATTTTTCTTTTTTTGGGGGGGGGGGTTCACACCAGTTATTTCCACATGAGATGACATTTTCACTGGGAATTGATTTTCCCCATGCACATGAACGCACCATAGGTTTCCTTTATGTCTAGTAGCCTATGCTGATTGCTGTGTGCATGGGATTGACGTATGTGCAGGGTAGAAATTTGACTGAAATTGCATTAAATCAGGTTGTTTTAACTAATATTATGCTGCAAGATGGGGTTTTGTCCACTACATTTAAATTCCCTGTTATAGACTAACTTGCCATATTAAAAATTCCCAGTTTATTCCCATTAATTTCCGTATATTCCCGTTAATTCCCATGGAAAGTTTCCAACTTTGAAAATTCCCGGAATTTTGCAACCCTACTCCAGCGCCTTCACACCCAGAGTCCCTAATTGAATAGTTTTTTTGCAAAGTTTGCAGCGAGCCTCGTACCTGGAGCTGGGTACCACTTGTAACCAACAGCAGACATCGCTGTGATCTAGCCAGTGTTGCCACTAGGGGTGTGAATCTCTCATGTAAAAGACGATACGATTTGCATCTAGATACATGGGCACGATTCGATACAAGAAAAGATACATGTTTATAAAAAACGATTCAGTATGATTCGATGCGATGCGATTTGATGCAATTCGATGCAGTTCAAGAATGGAAAGCATTCTGAAAGATTTTGTATAATTTGCTCAAGGTGCACATTCATTTTATATTATCAATTATCATGGTCATGGTTGTCAATTAGGCAACAAAATGTGTGAATATCTAAACTGAGGTTTGTTTCATATACTGCATTGAAATGAAAAAAGAATAGTCTACATTTCAGTCAAACACAGCAGCCAAATACAACATAAAAATACATTTTTATAGACTTTACAGATTTTTATAGAGTTATATCTGATTGTTTTCATGGAGCTGTAGCCTTGTTGAGGTAAGACAATACCAAAAAAAAATAAAACAGTGCTTAAGACACTCTTGGCCTTTTCTCATATAGGCCTAGCCTACCCTACAAGAATAAAACAGGCCTATAAATCAATGAACTCTCTATGCTAATTTTGTTCCAACAGTAGACCTAATGCAGAAACCTAAAATGCCACAAGTCTGAGTGAATATGAACAAAATCATTGGCTAATAATTTATGCATCGTTTTAGCAGCAAGGGCCAAATCATTATTTAACATTAAGGAAATCCCTTCATCAAAGGTAAGGCTACTCTACAGACTATCGTTGCTGTTTAGGAATGCTATAAGTGCTTAATTTGGCTGGATTTGATTTCAAAAACAAAAGCCGACCGAGTGCAAGTTGTCACATGCTTAAGTTGCAATAGATGTATGGGTAATGAGGTCATTTGACAACTTTGGGCAATGAATGTAACCAAAAACGAACACCTTTACCCACAATTCCGTGCCACGTATAGTTTCAAAACCGGAAGTAGGGTGAACGCGGTGCTTGGAACGTAAATGAGAGTCTGAGCGAGCAGAAAAGGTTGTGCACCGATTCATAACAAGTAAATCGATATAACGACCGGTTCATTTCAGTTTTTTTCCGATACGGGGCTTCACGTATCGATGTAGCCGTATCTTACACGTTAAAAACGGATACCGATACGTATCGGTTAATCTTTACACCCTTAGTTGCCACAGTTACCTTGAAAAAGTAATCTGATTACTCCTTTAAAAAGTAACTTAGTAACTTTTTACGTTTACGTAATATTAAGTTTTTCCTTCCCATGCGTTGAGTGCCAAAAACGTAATATTATGTTTTTTTTACTTTTTTTTTTTTAAATTACGAAACTAGACACTCTAACACACCTTATATGTGATTTTGGGAACTCTGTGATGAATGGAAATGAAATATATGACGATCGAAAACTCATGAAAACGCACAATCTGGACATTTTATCTGGACATTTTATCATAACTCGATTGCCGCTTTGGGTCGAATCAGTGACTCATGCACGTCAGCTCAAAACCAGGCCATTTTCGTGGGTCTATCACTAGGTGGCAGTCTCGCCAGGTCACTTCCCGGAAACTTTACAGGCAACACTTCATATTTCATGAAAGATGTTAATATCTCCTAGCCTGGCCATTTGCCATCCCCTTGGTACGCTTCGCTTCTACAAGGGTCTGGGATCTCGGCTATTGACGAACGTTTGCAAGCTGGATGCGTGGACTTTGTAGAAGTTTGAAACGATTGGATCTGATTTCACCCAATCACTAACGTTTGGCTGTGATGTATGTTATGCGCCAGCTCGATCGTGAAGTAAGCTACACTACAACGCTCAAAAAACAAGATGGATGTAAATGACCATGCCACCTTTGCGATACAAATGTAAGAGTTAGCAAATAACTATTCAACAGTAAGGTTGAAGATAACATATTGTAACGCCGATGAGAAGTTAGGAGACGGGGAGGCTGATATATCGTTCCAAAACTCCGGTAGTTTATTTCCTATAGATGTACAGGCTAGTGCACGGGCAACAGGAGGTGTCCACTACAAAACAACAAACTGATCGCTGATAAATCACGGTCACGGACACAAACACTCGCGCACACACACACGCCAGGAACACAGGGGAAAGCCCAACACGGGGGCAAATAGCCTCTGCGATATAATATCATCACAATTGTCAAAGCTAGATGTGATCATCATTGAAAACACGCCGCTTCATTCATACCGGGTCTGCCGCACATGCTGTAATTTAATATCGAGACTACTGCGCGATACAAATCAAACGTTTCCCAAATCCCATAGGGAGTAGGGCCACAACATCTTTGCCCGAAATAAAATGTGTTAAACATTCCTTTTGTTCGGAGTTCAGTTCCTGAATATTTGGAAGCGTAGCCAGCACGGACTGAATTGCTTCATTAACTTATGCCATTGCCAACTCCTCGAGGACTACAATTCAAACACAGCGCAGAATCTCTACGTCGTCTCTCACAACTCCCGCCTCCTGCTCGCTGATTGGCGCGGAGTCGAATCTACCGCTGCGAACGAGGCCAATGGCCGGAATCCCATACGGAGTCGTGGAGGAAGATGAAAATCGAGCGGAAGTACGTAGGAAGGCAATTAAGGCCAGGCTATATATCTCCATATCTAGAAAAAAAACGGCCACTGTTTAGCTTGGGATTTCTCAGGAACAGAAGCGTGTAGAAATACATGGTTTGCACCCACTGAGAGCTTAAAGTCAAACGAGCTTTCAAACGAGCCATTGTATGTGTTCATAGCTATCATGTTTAGTGGACACAAACTCAAAATAATGACTGTATAGCTAAAATGGGTATCTCTCTCCTCCCTCTATTGTTGTTTATGTTTGTGTTGCTGCGTGGTATTACATGTGAGTCATCATGCTGAAAAGGTGAGCGTTAATCCCCGAAATAAATGGTCAAAAGAGAGTAACGCGTTACTGGCATCACTGGATCTAGCCATGTCTCGTTGAAAGTAGGCCTACACTTTCCCATTTTCCACATGTAGAACTTTAACAAATTCTGAGGAGACACAGGCGATATTTTATGGGTGATTATTGCATTTATCACAGGATTTGTAGATTTTCACTGCGTAGGCTACGTACCAACACCAATATCCCCCAGAAAGAACTGAACCAATGTTCTGAGCATTCTGCTGGTTTTGTTACAATGGTAGCAAAGACGCTAGAGCTCTGCTTTGCAAGCTACGACTCAATACCTTTTTGCTACTTTGTAATAATTTTATGCGGCCAGCGTTTCTGGAAATGAAAGATGGTAAAATATTTTTTAGACCTGACTAAACTAATTTTAAGACCTCGGAATGAAAATCTGGCCGTTTTTAAGACGTTTTAAGGCCTTAAATTTAAAGTTCTGAATTTTAGGCTTTTTAAGACTTTTTAAGACCCCGCGGGAACCCTGTATTAGGTTTTATTGCATTTTTGATGGAGTTATGAGGAGATATTTATTACATTATTGGGAAATTATCTCATTGGTGGGTTCTACAGATTTCAAAGTCCTTAATCCTGGTTGCATCTCTTTTCAGCATTCCTGGGGCCTCAGGTATCTGCCATTTTATTTTCCTAAGGAGCCTACAGTTCAAAGTAAATGTGTAATGTTGGAAATAAATGAATGCCTATGGATTCCTCTAGAAAATTTAAGTTAAAATGCAATGGTGTGCATTAGATTGGTGTGTGTGTGTTTGTGTGTGTCTATGGGTATCGGGAACAAAAATGTAACCGGAACTTAATCCTTATGTTGTGAAATGGCCATTGTCCATTGTATTTTTTCAAATATGTGCTCAAAAGTGTGGGCCTCAAATGTCATTCAGGGTTGTTCAGGGCCTTTCGCTTTGTTTGGGTAAACTGAAGGTGATGGCTTTGGATGTCTGGCATTGTATGAGTGTATGTAGCATATGCATTTGGTATGTCAGACATACCAAGTCAAATTGCCTAGTATACATAAGAGCTTTGATTTCTAATCTGACATGTACAGTAAGCATGAGGAGACAAAGTGGCATAAGCAGTCATGAGAGTTTCTTTTTTTAAAAGTGTGTTAACTAGCAGACAATATTGTAAATGTATGAGTATGACTGCTTTACATCACTGTATTTAGTCAAAATGACTTAGAATATAAAATCAGCAACCAACACACATGCTACACTAACTCTTCATTAACAAACAACATGCATTAGAAAACAAACGGCATAATGTTGCTTCAAGTTGAATTGATTTTATTGCATTGGCAGAACAGAACAGATCTCAGAATGGAACTTTCATGTTATATAATGTGGTCAGTCAGGAAGATCTCACCGCAGATATGTCTCACATGAAATAACACTTCACAGTTGCTTTAAAGTGTAGCTATCATCTAACGATAGAGTAGCCATATGATAATGATAGAGTAGCCATATTCAATTATGAATATTGCTCAAGGACACAGCAAAATGCATGTAATACCAACAGTTTGTTATAGTTTGCCTAACCCAGAGCACAGCAACAGTTCTTGTTTAAAGCATTATTTTCCCCTTTATTTTTACTAGTGCAGCACCAGTTCAAACATGCTATTCCTGTAGGAAACCTGTAGCCCAATTACATACAGGTAGGCCTGCTTTAAAGGAATACTTTACTGATTAGCAATAAGCTGTGGATCAGTAGAAACCTGGTAGTAATTTTGAATGATCATGCTTCCCTCCCTCATGTCCCCCTGTGATGAGATATATATGGGTCATTCCACGTCAGCTCAACCAGGGCCCACGCACTTAGGTCTCAAAAAAATGATCAGGTGTACCTATGTTATCCAGGAGACACACTGTAAAATGACTTTTTTATTTAAGATCAATACTTTCCAAGATACAGCCAGTTTTACAGGTTGTTTTTGTCAAGTTTTTGAGCCTCTTCCTCCCCACACATCGTCTTTACCATTTCAATCGCAGCTGGCAATATTAATGTCTCTGCTATGGTGTGTGGTTTGCGTTGCTCGCCCGCCCTCCCCTCAATTAGCCTAATGGCAAGAGACGAAAGACGTGTTGGTTTACCAGTGCTAGTTTATCAGTTTGGCAGAAATTACATGCACAACACAGTAGGCTATAGGCCAACAATATACAATATGAGATGGGAGATGAGTTGTCAGTTATGTTATATCGTGTTATGGCAAGCATCCATTAAAATACATATGTGCAGGCGTGTACGTCCGTACGCACTGTGCGTACCATCAGGCTACTCAACAATGAGAGAAAATTTCCCTTGTTGTGTGTGTGTGTAATGTGTATTCACACCAAATTGGCCCACCATACCTTCCCAACTATGCACAGTATCCCATTAGCTGCATGCCATCAGGCTATTTAAACTTTGTAAAATTTGTAACTTAGTGAACACGTTATCAAAATTAACGCGCACACATTTTGTTTGAGCAGAGCAGGCCCGCAACTTGTTTTCTTTTACTCGGCTATCTGTATATATGGTTATCAGCACACAATGTTGAGCTAATTCACTAACTCAATACTCATCATGGATATCACAAGTTTTAAACAACGGAACAGACAAACAGAAAGTATGGAGGCAGCAAAGCTAGAGGAGTTATTCCAGATGGGCAAGAACAAGGTAGGGCATTGGTGTGCTTGTCAGAATGTGTTAGACTGCATTACAGCTGTTTAAAGCCAGACGTCATGGTACGCTGGAACAAAATAAGGTAACTTAGCCTGTAGCCTATAGGGCTGTATCAAGTTGTCCAAATGAATAGGTCATTGTAGACGTTGTTGTTGTATTATTGCATGTGGATGTTATGCTATGTAGTGTACTTTTTTGCTGACCAATGCATGGGGCTAAAACCGGAAAACGGACAAATATTGCACACATGATTTTTTTTTTTTGCAGGGGGGGGGGTGCGTACCATATCATTAATTCCTGCAGGCGCCCCTGTATATTTGTAAATCCTCTAGGTTTGGAAATGAAGATGACTTAATCCAACATGTTATAATCCATTGAGTATGCCATGCCTAGGCTATGTTAGCGTCACAAGACGAGACTTACCTAGCTACATGAAGTAAACAACTAAACAACTGTATAATTAACTCAGAAGTCAACAGACAGTTGCTGTGTGAACCTGTGTGAGGTGAGCATGAAATAGTATGCAATCGAATTGACACACGACACAGTCATTGTTTTAGGAATTCTTCACTTTGGAGTGCGTTTGTAAAAGTATGCGTTTGAGGGAGCTAAATCTCTGTTTACGTGTAAACGAAAGGGTGCATTTATACAAATATCTAGATATGTGTAAACTGGCCCTTCAATGACACTCATAAATCCATATTCTAGAAAGGTTTCTTCATACTTTCCCTTTCTCTTTGTTGGATGTTTTATGTGGCCATGTTCAGATTCAGAATGGTTGCCCATAGGCATTCACAGCAGCACTAGATCAGTGTGATTCAGCAACGAACGAACAAGAACTGGAAAGGCGAATCAGTTCAGGTCGTTCATTTTAACTCATTGAGTGCCTTTTCCTTCCCATGCGTTGAGTGCCAAAAACGTAATATTACGTTTTTAGCTTTTTTTTTATTACGAAACTAGACACTCTAACACACCTATGTGATTTTGGGAACTCTGTGATGAATGGAAATGAAATATATGACGATCGAAAACTCATGAAAACGCAAGATCTGGACATTTTATCTGGACGTTTGATCTTAACTCAGCTTTTGATGGTTGCCGCTTTGTTTCGAATCAGTCACTGATTCGAATCAGTGACATGCGACTCAGTGACATGCACGCCAGGTCAAAATCAGGTCATTTATTTTCGTGGGTTTATCACTAGGTGGCAGGTCTCGTTAGATCTCTTCCCAGAAACTTTGCAGGCAACACTTCTCAGGTGCTGAAGGGAGAAATGAAAAAGTCGAAGAAAAAGATATTGTAGCAGGTGCGTTTTCGCCAGACAATGCTGGATGAGTCCACCTTTCAAACAATTAACGTATTCCTATAGTTAATCACGATTAATCACATATTTTATCGCATGATTAAAATTCTATTATTTTGCATTTCTGAACTTTCCAGGAGTCCATGTTAACAATATAATTAACAATAATTATCAATTATTGTGTATCTTGATTAGGATTCAAATGAAAGCAAAGCAAGTTACTTCATTAACTTAACTTTAAGACGTAGGTCTATTTGATTATTTCAAATCAAATTTCAAAAGATGTGCAGCAGACCTGAGGCAACACAATATATTCTTCAGAAATATAGCTAATAAAGGGCATAACAAACATAAAATACTATATTCCTTATCTTTGAGTTCTGTTGAAAATAAGCAACTTTTCGACATGAGTGCACTGCCATTTTATAGGCCTACAGTCTATGGTGCACCGTCACTTGCCACACACATCAGCGCCGAAGTTTTTAACACGCAAACACTGGATGAACAATGGATTTTATGGAGCGGCGTCGACCAAATATACTGAATCGTGATTTACACGGCGGCAAAGTGTGATGCTGGTGTGCAGAGTTGTATTGAAAAGAATGGAATCTAATGTACAGTTCATGA